>NC_052347.1:6382198-6679698 GCF_016432855.1 Salvelinus namaycush | reverse complement strand
AAAAAAGTTTGCCCACAGTGAGGTCAGGGTTGATGAATGTAATCGTCTTTGTTAAATGCTCCACTATTAAAATTCAGAGAGAGAGATTAACTTCCACTCACCAGAGAGCAAACCCTCCTCTCAATGGCTAAGTGCAGAGGTTGACGAGGAAGTGGTGAGGCTGTAGAGACAGATCAGCTCAGATAAAACGTCACAGACAGCACAGGTGGTGTGAGACTGCGCAGCGCTGTGTGTGTGTGACGGCCACCAGTAGTGCAGGGTTGACTGAGCCCGGGAGCAGACGTGACCGACAGGCTAGACTCAGACAGACAATACACTGCAGCATGCACTAACACTCACCACTCACCCAGTGGAACTGTAGACAGAAGCTACATCAATACCACCTGCTTCTCTTCCAACTCCCTCTTTAACCTTGGGCTCTCCTGTTCTGTCTAGCTGGGAGAGGTTAGAGGGTGAAGGTTTAAGGGTCGTCTGGTCCCTGTATAGCCCTGGATGAAGATAGCAGCTTGTTACGAATTAAAATGGAACCATCATAGCGCATATCTTCTGTATTGCAAAGTCAAGGTTAAATGACCTCTGATTTATCTAGCCTCTTCGGGAGGCGTTTCTTACTCGATCATCTTCTCATCATCAGACTCAGATTATGGAAATCTTAAGACCTTAAGGCAAAGGCCCCCCGTGGCAGAGCAAAGCCGTGATGTGCAACACATCAGGGTAAATATTTGCACGTGTGTGTAAACAACTGCGGAGCCGGTGAGATGTCACCGTGACCCTGTCCCTCTGAGTCTGTTAGCTGCTGTCTTTTTGAGAAGAAAGCATGACGTAAGCAAAATGCATTTAGCGATCCACCGTGCAAAGACAATCACCGTTGTAATGAGTCGGCTTGTGTGTGTTCATGGACAAACGTGTTCGTGATAAATCAGAGAGACATTACAGAATGTCAACAGTTTTTTGCTTCCATAGACTGAACTGATGAGTGTGGAGATGTGTAGTTTTCTCCAGTCATACTCAGATGAGGGACTTGTCTGTCTATCCCTATAGGTGTTTTGTGTCCAGTGGACTACAGAAGTTTTGGTAAACCTGACATTTTGTCTCTTTTGTCATTTTTGTGCAATGTGGAACTTTGGTTACATTCATCAAAGCTTCTTATACCTAAATATTGGCACTATCAGGGGCTGCACTGTAAATATAACCGTACATTTTGCACCATATTTTGATCTCTGGCTATTCCAGGTGCTCAAACCCTCCTAACCATTAAAGTATAACAATGAGCGTGGAAAATGGTCACCCTTAGCCATTTTCTGGACCATACGATGTGGGTGACATTTGCAGAAATCACTTCACCAAACCCCCTAACCATTATATAAGCACAACCTTTCCCTTCCCGCTCTCCTAGCCTGCCCTTTCCACCTACCCTCTGCCCCATTCTAAGCCAGGTCTTCAATTTAATTCCACATCTGTGGCCCGCTTGAAATATTACCCCCAGAAATGAGATCCGTGACTCTGAATACAGAGTGAGGAGCACCAGGGGAGAGACAGGGGGTACATGGCCTGATCCAGTGGCAGGGCTAAATATTTGCCCTCTTCCTCTTGGTCATCTAGGTCTAGAAATGTCCACCCAGCTTCCTCCCCCTCGACCCCCAATAGGGGTGCGGTAGGCAGGAGTTCACTTGGCACGGCCAGCGAGGCAGGCTGCCAAAGCCACGACGACAAAAAGTTTCCTCTCACTACGGGAGGTCATGAAGGTTCACCAACCCCGTTCGGGGCGCCACATGCACAAAACGGAAGGGAAGCGCTGTCAACTGGTCTTTGTGTGTCCATATGACTTGGAGAAAGGAAACCTCAGAACTCTAAGAGAGGTCTCCCCGGACAACGTCCAGTTAGTGCTGCATATTCATGACCTATCTCTCTCTCTGCTCTCGCTCATGTGGTGGGTTTTTAATTGCTATAATTCAGAGTAAAGAGCTAGCTGGAGGGAACCATCGACAGACAAACAGACAGACAGACAGTGCAGACGTGTCCCTCCAGGGGTGATGGGGGTGGACTGCCAACAACATCAGACTCAACCTCACAACAACTATTAACAACTGCCCTCATCATCACATATTGTCCTACAGCTAAATGTTCCCGTGAACGTATCTGCTCTAGGCTACCATTTGATCGACCAAAGAGCTACTGAGCCACAGAGCAACAGGACAGGAGTGACTCAGCAACCAGCACTGCCTTTCTGTGGCCAATCCAATCAAACCTGCACTATGGCACACCTGTCCTGCAGATAAATGACACTATTCCGCCAAAATCTCGTCTATACCATTTCAAAGCACATTTTAAGATCATCACAATAACATGACTAATGTATATCATCTCAAACTAAATCCACAGGCCTATACCACAACTTAGCACATTGCTATGTTATTTACTAATGTTGTAAATTGGCTGTTGTTTTTACGGATTTTTTTATTGCTTTGGTGAAATTTTCACAAGTATGTGGTTAATTTCCATAACTTTTATTACAAAACTCAAAACAGATCATCAAAAAGGCAGTTGTTTCAAACTCTAAGCACATTTTCAACTGACTAAGTACAACACACAAAATCATACAGTCACTTTTTCACCAATCTTAATTGGTGTTTCATCTAGAAATACAGTTGAAGTGGGAAGTTTACATACACTTAGGTCGGAGTCGTTAAAACTCGTTTTTCAACCACTCCACAAATTTCTTGTTAACAAACTATAGTTTTGGCAAGTCGCTTAGGACATCTACTTTGTGCATGACACAAGTCATTTTTCCAACAATTGTTTACAGACAGATTATTTCACTTATAATTCACTGTATCACAATTCCAGTGGGTCAGAAGTTTACATACACTAAGTTGACTGTGCCTTTAAACAGCTTGGAAATTTCCATAAAATAATGTCATGGCTTGAGAAGCTTCTGATAGGCTAATTGACATCATTTTGAGTCAATTGGAGGTGTACCTGTGGACGTATTTCAAGGCCTACCTTCAAACTCAGTGCCTCTTTGCTTGACATGGGAAAATCAAAAGAAAATAGCCAAGACCTCAGAAATAAAATGGTAGACCTCCACAAGTCTGGTTCATCCTTGGGAGCAATTTCCAAACGCCTGAAGGTACCACGTTCATCTGTACAAACAATAGTATGCAAGTATAAACACCATGGGACCACGCAGCCGTCATACCGCTCAGGAAGGAGACGCATTCTGTCTCTTAGAGATGAATGTACTTTGGTGCGAAAAGTGCAAATCAATCCCAGAACAACAGCAAAGGACCTTGTGAAGATGCTAGAGGAAACAGGTACAAAAGTATCTATATCCACAGTAAAACGAGTCCTATATCAACATAACCTGAAAGGCCGCTCAGCAAGGAAGAAGCCACTGCTCCAAAACCGCCATAAAAAAGCCAGACAGACTACTGTTTGCAAATGCACATTGGGGACAAAGATCGTACTTTTTGGAGAAATGTCCTCTGGTCTGATGAAACAAAAATAGAACTGTTTGGCCATAATGACCATCGTTATGTTTGGAGGAAAAAGGGGGAGGCTTGCAAGCTGAAGAACACCATCCCAACCGTGAAGCACGGGGTGGCAGCATCATGTTGTGGGGGTGCTTTGCTGTAGGAGGGACTGGTGCACTTCACAAAATAGATGGCATCATGGGGAAGGGAAATGATGGGGATATATTGAAGCAACATCTCAAGACATCAGTCAGGAAGTTAAAGCTTGGTCGCAAATGTGTCTTCCAAATGGACAATGGCCCCAAGCATTCTTCCAAAGTTGTGGCAAAATGGCTTAAGGACAACAAAGTCAAGGTATTGGAGTGGCCATCACAAAGCCCTGACCTCAATCCTATAGAAAATTTGTGGGTAGAACTGAAACACGTGTGTGAGTAAGGAGGCCTACAAACCTGACTCAGTTACACCAGCTCTGTTAGGAGGAATGGGCCAACATTCACCCAACTTATTGTGGGAAGCTTGTGGAAGGCTACCTGAAACGTTTGACCCAAGTTAAACAATTTAAAGGCAATTCTACCAAATACTAATTCAGTTTATGTAAACGTCTGACCCACTGGGAATGTGATGAAAGAAAAAGAAGCTGAAATAAATCTACTATCTCTCTACTATTATTCTGACATTTCACATTGTTAAAATAAAGTGGTGATCCTAACTGACCTAAGTCAGGGAATTTTAACTAGGATTAAATGTCAGGAATTGTGAAAAACTGAGTTTAAATGTATTTGGCTAAGGTGTATGTAAACTTCCGACTTCAACTGTACATGTTTCACAATGCTATACATGTTCATATAAAGTATGTGCCTTTCACAATGCAACGCCTCCCATTACTTTTGATATGATTCTCTTCTTTTTTGTTCAAATACATTTGCTATTATGTGGCTCTTCATACTCTACCTGTATACAGGTTCAAAATAGCAGATTTGGACACTGATAAGCGGCTAAATTGGAAAGCAGTGGCTGTACAGTAACATGCTATACATGAAGCCAGAGCTCTGGCTCTGTGCTTCATAGTGTTATTTTTACCTTCTGTTTTTAAAGGAACTCAACTTACTCCTGAAAGTTGTAATAGTAGAATGTACAAGGTGCAATTTCGAAACTGGGTAGTACATCATCAGTTTTCCTCTTGTCATGTCAGTCATTGCGTAGCTTAAAGAGCTATCTTTATCTTGTCATAAATGTCCAGATTAACTAGTCCATGTCCGCTAATGATTTTTAGCTATGTTTTTGAGCCCATAGATTTTGTTGTAATGTTTGAGTCACTGCAAAATGTTAGACATGGCAAAATGTAGAGAATTGCAAGAGAAATTGCTTTAAAACTGTAAAATGTTATCTCGAATTGCAGGAAATAAAGGGGGGCTGCTATTAATTGATGATCACTTAGATGTTTGGTAAACCTATAGATTTGACATGTATACTGGTTTGTCTGCTACAGATTTAGAGAACTACAATAGATAATAAAAATGTATGTCTCTAAAGTAGAAACATAAATAGTATGATATATACTCGAATGTACTGCTATGATGATGACTAATGATTTTACACCACAGTAAATTTGGAAAAAATCTGAATTGATGTATTCAAATCAAAGTGTATTGGTCGCGTACACAGATTAGCATGTTACACCAGGTGCAGCAAAATGCTTGTGTTTCTAGCTCACACTTAACCCTAATTGCTCCAGAGGTGATGTACAATGGTGACCCTGGCCGTGACCCCACTCCCTGCGGGTATCTCACGGGGAGTTGGGATATGCAAAAAATGCATTTCCATTACAGACTGTGTGTAACAGGACAAATATAAGCTCCCCCCAAATTATTATTATATATATTTATATAGCAGATACTTTAATCCACAGTGGCAACAGTCAACATATTTTAGTATGTGTCCCCAGTGGGAATTGAGCCCACAACTCTAGTGTCACTAATGCCATGCTCTTTTGAACTGAGCCACATACAGGACCACTACAATACAAAAGTACAACACCATACAGTAAAATACAATACACGATTACAATACAGATGGAAGATGTACGATTGCTATCCTCATAAACGTACCACCCTCCTTCAGGGCATCGGTGAGGCATGCAATAACATCAATCCAGACCTGTCAGGCTTGGATTCGCCATACCAAACGTTTTTCCCCAGGTGCATGAACAATGAGGATAATTACTGCAATTTTGATGAGAACCTATGGCCAAGTGCTCAAGACAGTCTTCATGCAAACTAGTGCCTGCTAAACATGATGTTTCTGTCATTTATTTAATTTGTTACATTGTGAAATATGTCTTTAATGATCACACCTTTGATCACACATGGGATAGAAATGATGGGAATTTGATGTTCAGTCAATTTTAATCGGTAGCGCAAGTGTATTGCCTAATGTGAAAACAGCGTAATGTACTGTAATTTACAGTACTGTAGCATACTACATTCAAATACCAATTTGAAAAAATTGCTATTGGATTAACTGGTTGTTAAGATAACTAAATTGTGTTTTGATGATTAAACCAAAGTACTCATTATATTTTGCAGTAAACTTAGATTTTGGATCAATGGCTGTGTGGTGAAAAATGTCTCCAAACAAAATGAATGCACAATGAAAGGTTTTGAATGTAAGACTGGCTGCGTATCAAGTGTTACCAGATTGGTGTATTGTTCTAAGAGTTTTTAAAATTCAACACATACTTAAGAAAATTGTACCAAAATGATAAATACTGTAGTAGGGGCTGGATTGTGCTGTCACATTGACACCGGGGCAGAGAAGATGTTGACAGGGAGGACATTGCAAATAGTGACAATAGGGCCTTTTTAGGCCGGTGGCATTGGGGGGTGGGGGGTGGGGGAGGAGGTGAAGATAGGAGAGTGTGTGCTCGCATGAGTGCATATGTGTGTGTGTGTGCTTGCCTCCGTGTGCATGCATGTCGGTGTTCGTGCGTGAGTGGGGTCTCTGTGGAGGGAGGTTGCCTGTGGAGCCAAGCATGTGGATGCCCACCCACTCAGCGGCTCGCGGCACTCGTCACTTCGCATCAATCCACAACCCCTCGAAAAAATAGGACAGCCGTCCTTAAGCTACGTGGAACTGTGGAGAGCGCAATGGGCCGACTCTGGGCCTCTCTGGCTCAGATGAGACTGAGACAGTGCCAGTCTGTTGTCATGCCAGCCACGTTGTCATGTCTCCTTCTCTCTCAAACATACACACTGTTCCATAGCGTCTCAATCTCTCTTGATCTTGTCTTCAGTTATAGCACACAAACAACCACAAGTGTAAACTCAGAAAAAAAAGAAACGTCCTTTTTTCAGGACCCTGTCAAAGATCATTCGTAAAAATCCAAATAACTTCACAGATCTTCATTGTAAAGGGTTTAAACACTGTTTCCCATGCTTGTTCAATAAACCATAAACAATTAATGAACATGCACCTGTGGAACGGTCGTTTTTAGACGGTAGGCAATTAAGGTCACAGTTATGAAAACTTAGGACACTAAAGAGGCCTTTCTACTGACTCTGAAAAACACCAAAGAAAGATGCCCAGGGTCCCTGCTCATCTGTGTGTACGTGCCTTAGGCATGCTGCAAGGAGGCATGAGGACTGCCGATGTGGCCAGGGCAATAAATTGCAATGTCCGTACTGTGAGACGCCTAAGACAGAGCTACAGGGAGACAAGACGGACAGCTGATCGTCCTCGCAGTGGCAGACCACGTGTAACAACACCTGCACAGGATCGGCACATCTGAACATCACACCTGCGGGACAGGTACAGGATGGCAACAACAACTGCCCGAGTTACACCAGGAACGCGCAATCCCTCCATCAGTGCTCAGACGGTCCTCAATAGGCTGAAAGAGGCTGGACTGAGGGCTTGTAGGCCTGTTGTAAGGCAGGTCCTCACCAGACATTACCGGCAACAACGTTGCCTATGGGCACAAACCCACCGTCGCTGGACCAGACAGGACTGGCAAAAAGTGCTCTTCACTGACGAGTCGTGGTTTTGTCTCACCAGGGGTGATGGTCGGATTCACGTTTATCGTCGAAGAAATGAGCGTTACACCGAGGCCTGTACTCTGGAGCGGGATCGATTTGGAGGTGGAGGGTCCGTCATGGTCTGGGGCGGTGTGTCACAGCATCATCAGACTGAGCTTGTTGTCATTGCAGGCAATCTCAATGCTGTGCGTTATAAGGAAGAAATCCTCCCTCATGTGGTACCCTTCCTGCAGGCTCATCCTGACATGACCCTCCAGCATGACAATGCCACCAACCATACTGCTCGTTCTGTGTGTGATTTCCTGCAAGACAGGAATGTCAGTGTCTGCCATGGCCAGCGAAGAGCCCGGATCTCAATCCCATTGAGCGCGTCTGGGACCTGTTGGATCGGAGGGTGAGGGCTAGGGCCATTCCCCCCAGAAATGTCCGGGAACTTGCAGGGGCCTAGGTGGAAGAGTGAGGTAACATCTCACAGCAAGAACTGTCAAATCTGGTGCAGTCCATGAGGAGGAGCTGCACTGCAGTACTTCATGCAGCTGGTGGCCACACCAGATACTGACTGTTACTTTTGATTTGGACCCCCCCCCCCTTTGTTCAGGGACACATTATTACATTTCTGTTAGTCACATGTCTGTGGAACTTGTTCCGTTTATGTCTCAGTTGTTGAATCTTGTTATGTTCATACAAATATTTACACATGTTAAGTTTGCTGAAAATAAACTCAGTTGACAGTGAGGACGTTTCTTTTTTTGCTGAGTTTATTACCTGTAGAACACAACAGTTGCAACAACACACTTGTGTAACCAGTCTACCCCAATGACCTCTCCAAACCAAACCAGACCACAACACTTGCTACTCCCAATTTCCAATAAAAATGTGTGTTTATGTGTGGAGTAGACTAGGCCCTTGCATGTTGAATTTAAACTTCGCTCACGTCAATGTCAGGATCTGGCTAAATGTATATAGGCCATGAGGAGACTAAAGGGTGCAGTTGTACATGGCAGCTTCCCCATGGCAGCACAGAAGCCTCACACTTCATTATTACAAGACCAGAGACGTGTGAAACCATTACAGAGAAGCAGGGAGGGAGGGAGGGAAGATAAGGGGTTACTGATACCCCAAACACAGTGAGGACTCTCTGGATGCAGGGTGAGACCATCTCCTCGGAAACCCTCCTTAATGTATTTACAGCTGGGAGGCGTTACTTGTCCCAGTATCAACAGAGAACAGTACTAGTTAGTGTGACTGGGAGCAGAAACTAGTGATCAGGAAACATTGTCCAGAGTCAGAGATACATTTAAATGCACAACAATATTTCAGCATATCCAGGTGATGGTCAAGCATGTGAGATGGTCAAGCATGTCAGATAAGAGATTCTTTTTTTTTTTAAATATAAACTTTTTTAGGCTGTAAAACTTGAGAAAAATATACTTGACTAAAAAGTCAGACTATGTCCTATACTCCCACCCAGTGGTGAAAAGTATAGAATCACATATTTCCACGTCACCTGAGTCAGGGCGGTGGGCTCTCAAATCTCATAGAATACCATGATACAATCTCATAAACATTTTATTATAGGGGTGTGTTAACTACGTCCGATTGATTCACGGATATAATTTAAATGTATCAATTGGTCACAATCTCACATGAAGATGTTTAAAGAATTCTAACGTCTATGAACGAATGAATAACATTTCAAATTGATTACGTAGTGGATTAATTACCCCTCCTTAAATGCAATAATGTAAATTATTAATTATTTACTGGCAATCACTAAAACAATGTACCAGGCAGCAACCATATTCTGCTAAAGTTTTATCTAGCAGGCGATACACGCGGATAGTTGTAGGGTGTGGAAGACCCCGAACGGCCAAGATGGCGGCGTCCATGGCAGATGCCGGGGAGTTTGAGAAGTGGCTGAATGATCGACTAGACTCCTTAGAAGTGGACCAGGAGGTGTATGGAGCTTATATTTTAGGAATACTTAAAGAGGAGGAGAGTGACGAAGAGAAGGAGGACGCACTGCTAGGAATTCTATCTGCGTTTTTGGTAAATATAGCGGGCAGACATGCCATGCTTGCGCTGCGCTAAGTTGGTCAATAGCTGGCTAACGTGCTCAATGGTTACAAGTGGGTGTTAACTACGCTAACTAACAACTGAGTGACTACAATCGATCTGTTCCCATATAACTAAATGGTAACAACGTTGGCGACATGTGCCAATCTACCATTAGCCATATTTGGAGATGGGGGTTAGGCGAATCAAACCTGAAGTTGTCCAGACCCTTTCTATTATTAGCCGGCTAGCCCATGTTGAGACTTAGGTGAAACTCTCCAAACAAACAGATGGTTCATGACATACAGCAGTGTGGCCAATTCTCGAGAGCTACTAGGTACCGACCCGTTTGCAGGATTTAGTTGTTTTCACTAATCAGCTGCTCGTCAGGTTCAGTTGAATCAAGTTTGTTAGATCAGGGTTGGAGAAAGCCTACATGCTCAGTAGGCTGCTCCAAAAGTTGGCAACACCTGACGTAGAGCATTATTCTAACTGACGATTCACTGACACTACGTCCTTCCCACTTACTCTCAGAGGAGAAGGGGGTAGCTGCAGCTCAATGTGGCGTGTGGGAGTGTCGAAAGAAAAGTAGTGGCCCTCTTTCAGCATTGGGCAAAAAGCGCGTGAGCGCCACATCTATGTCTATGGGCACAAACACTGTTCATGACACAACTGTTCACCCCTCTTGTTGAGAATTTGGAAGGTTGAACGTTTGAGAAATGTCTCAACATCAACAGTCTCAACGTCAACAGTGAAGAGGCGACTCCGGGTTGCTGGCCTTATAGGCGGAGTTGTAAAGAAAAAGCCATATCTCAGACTGGCTAATAAAATATTTAAGATGGTCAAAAGAACACAGACACTGGACAGAGGGACTCTGCCTAGAAGGCCAGCATCCCGGAGTCACCTCTTCACTGTTGACGTTGAGACTGGCGTTTAGCGGGGACTATTTAACGAAGCTGCCAGTTGAGGACTTGTGAGGCGTCTGTTTCTCAAAATAGACACTAATGTACTTGTCCTCTTTTTCAGTTGTGCACCGGGGCCTCCCACTCCTCTTTCTTTTCTGGTTAGGGCCAGTTTGCGCTGTTCTGTGAAGGGAGTAATACACAGCGTTATATGAGATCTTCAGTTTCTTGGCAATTTCTTGCATGGAATAGCCTTCATTTCTCAGAACAAGAATAGACTGACGAGTTTCAGAAGAAAGTTCTTTGTTTCTGGCCATTTTGAGCCTGTATTCGAACCCACAAATGCTGATGCTTCAGATACTCAACTAGTCTAAAGAAGACCAGTTTTATTGCTTCTTTAATCAGGACAACAGTTTACAGCTGTGCTAACATAATTGCAAAAGGGTTTCTAATGGTCAATTAGCCTTTTAAAATGATCAACTTGGATTAGCTAACACAACGTGCCATTGGAACACTGGAGTGATGGTTGCTGATAATGGGCCTCTGTACGCCTATGTAGATATTCCATAAAACATCTGCCGTTTCCAGCTACAATAGTCATTTACAACATTAACAATGTCTACACTATTTCTGATCAATTTGATGTTATTTTAATGGGCAAAAAAATTTGCTTTTCTTTCAAAAACAAGGACATTTCTTAAGTGACCCCAAACCTTTGAACGGTAGTGTATGTAAGATGGCAAAATTATTTATTATATTATTATTTGTGCCCTGGTCCTATAAGAGTTCTTTGTCACTTCCCACTAGCCGGGTTGTGGCAAAGTCACCCTCATTATTGTGTGTGTGTGTGTGTGTGTGTGTGTGTGTGTGTGTGTGTGTGTGTGTGTGTGTGTGTGTGTGTGTGTGTGTGTGTGTGTGTGTGTGTGTGTGTGTGTGTGTGTGTGTGTGTGTGTGTGTGTGTGTGTGTGTGTGTGTGGGTGGCCGGCTTACAATGATGGCAAAAAACATTTGAGAGTGCGCTGACCCTGGTGCTAGAGAGAGTACGCAGCTGGAAGGTGAATGTTTGAAGGGGACGGGACTATAAAACGTTTGGGAACCACTGGGCTAGTTGATCTGGACATTTCTGACAAGTGATAAATATCTCTCTAATGTATGTAATGACTGACATGACGAGGAAAACTGATGATGTACTACCCAATTTCAAAATTGCACCTTGTACAATCTACTATTACAACTTTCAAGAGTATGTTGAACGCCAGATTGCCGACCCCTCGCGCCCCCCATAGTTTGGGAACCACTGGGCTAGACCATTTGTCCCAATTCGGCCCGGGAGCCCATTCAATCTAGCCTGGCGGGAGGTTTGAGTAAAAAATATATTTACTTTGGGTTAAACACTCCTGGCCACTATTGAATGTCTAAAACTAGACATTATGTATAAATTATAATGGACCTAAACATTTTCAAATAAATGCTATTTTTTGTATAGGCTGCTATTCTACTTGAAATAAAATCAGTGGAGGGAATGGCCATGTTAGCTACCACCGGCCACACAACCGTGATACAGCTGCCCAGTCGGAAGCATTTTAGGTTGGCAGTCTGGTCAACACAACACCAACATTCGCCGGCTTCTCGACTCGTCGTGCAGCCCGATCAGCAACGCAAAATGGTCTTGAGTGGCAACAAATCTGCCCAATTAGCTGATTCACTTTCCATACACCCACTCCTTTCAACACACCCACTCGTCCATACTAAAGTTGCCATATTGGGCTGCATCTAACCATACTTGTCTCAAGGTAGTGATGTTCAAATTCACTAACTAAATGCATCTCTGTACTCCACTGTCTTCCATGCACAGGAGGATGAGAAACTTGAAGATGTCTGCAAAGAGATCATTAGTCAGTGGGCTGAGAGCTGTGCCCGGTCGGCAACCAAAAACAAGGAGGATGGTATGAACATCAATCAAAAGCTAGAAACTTAAAAGACAGAACATTATTCTAGCTGTACTTTCAGACATGAGCTAATAGCTGGAGCAGCCGTTGTATGAATTATCTGTTGAATTTCCTCTCTCTCTCTGTCTTTAGCTGAGGTACTGGCCATTGCCAATCTGATAGAGAAGCAGGCACAGATTGTGGTGAAACAGAAGGAAGTATCTCAGGAGTCCAGGAAGAGGAAAGAAGCGAAAGAAGCAGTCCTGGCTCAATATGCCAATATCACAGATGACGAGGAATATCCTTGGCTCAATATATTGCAACTATTGTGTGCCCCTACAGTTATGCTTTGCTCCTTGTTAAACCTATACAGCTCTAAAGGTCTTAAGTGTTTATTTCTGTAATGTATAATGAAAGCAGTGTCTCCCAAAATGTTCAGTTTTATGTGACTGCAGTGAGTAGCACTATTTTTCAAGTTTCCTTGACATCAACACTGAAGCTGAAGAAGAGGAGCAGGCTTTTCCCCCCAGTGGTGATAAATGTATCCTGTCTATGCCTTTTATTGCTCCTCCTATAACTCTTATTGAGGAAAAATGTACTTACTGTGATATGTGGTTGTCCCACCTAGCTATCTTAAGATGAATGCACTAACTGCGTCTCTCTGGATACGTGTCTGCTAAATGACTAAAATGGAATGCAAATGTATTGTTTACTGCATTAAGTAATATTTAACCAGTACTATATTTTTAAAAGAACACTTATGGCACCGTCAACTTCTTAACCCAGGTAATAGTACATTTTGTTCTGTATTTGTAAAGTGCCTTGGAATAAGAGAGCTGATCCAGGATCAGTGTTGCCTGTTAAATCTTGATTAAATGTATAGGGGAAACCTGATCCTAGATCAGCACTCCTACTATGAGACGCTTTATGAATAGGGGCACTGGTTTTGCTGTGAAACTCCTTTACTGGTCGCCTCAGCCCTGTTTAAGAACACCAATGTGGAGGAGGTTCTGAGCAGGAAGAAGCAGCAGAGGGACCAGGCTAAGGAAGATTCGCATAAGAAGAAAGAGACGGACAAGATGCAGCGTGAGAAGGATAAACTAGCCAGGCAGGACAGGAAGGACAAGGAGAAGAAACGCACACAGAAAGGAGAACGCAAAAGATGAGAAAAACTAATGACACTTTGGGACATTGTCACATTAAATGTTTTGTTACTGGACAAAAAACTGAAATCAACATCTATTTTTACCTATCCCTTATTACCACCCTTACGATTGTAACATGATGTTGTAACAAGAACTTGTCTGGACATTGTTTTAACCAATTACCGTTATAGATTTCAGTCAAGCTTTATCTAAAGCTGGGAAACAGTCCATCTATCTACAATGTGTTCTTTCTCAACTGTGATTAATAAAGTAAATCAGTGACTCTATGAAAAGCCAACATTAATAGTCTATCTCTACTTGCTATGATCAACCTCCACAAGCTCTTGCTTGTATCTGTCATCCTACCATGTTGAAACTAAAGAGGCCGATGTTTCTGTATCATTGCTGTCCCTGCCTCCTTTTCAATATGCCTCTAATAATAGGGAGACTGTCTGAAAATGAATAGTCATTCAATAGATGTAGCATGCAAGCCTTCGCTCTAAAAATGTTTGCCCAGTTTAAGTAATAATTTTCCAAGATAAATGTTTTTAAATGGCATTCAAATGTTCTGCAATTACTATAGGGGATATTATAGTAAAAGGAAGGGGAAGTGCCCTATGGGATCTTAACTCACTCAGATTGAGGCACTGCTAGTATGTGCCAATGTGTTGCAAATGCTTTTCCTCTTTGGAGACGGATTCACTCAAGGCTCACACTCAAGTCATTGTCATATTAAATACATTCAGTTTGGCACCCCAGTCTTCATGTACTGTCTATGCACTCTCTTGTATGAGAATCAGAACAACGTGGTGGTTGATACTGTATACCTCGATTATATCATATACAATGTTTGCAGAATGGCAATGGGGTTTATTTTTAACATTTTTTTGAATAAATAAATGCCATTTTAAAGAGCTTTATTGTTTTTTGAAGTAATAAAACAGAAACAATTATCGTGAAACATACAATTTCAAACAGGAACATTAAAAATACAGGGGTTTGAACACGTTTGCCACCTGTCTTACAAGTGTGTATTATGTCATTGATAGTATGTGTCCATCAAACTTAATTCTGATGTTTTTATGTTTTTGAAATGAGCTGTAATGCAGCGTGATTAACATTGAGAACTAAATTCAAAATAAGAATAACATAAGAGTTAATTAACATCAATGCATGACATGTCCAAATTTCTAACCTACTGAGAGTAAGTAAAAACAATACACTGACTAGAGTATGTTGCTTTTCAGATAAACTGAGGAAACACTAGGCTTCAAGTTGACGATTGATTGGTATGTTAACATGGAATATTACAGAAAAGTGGTTCCCATTGCCATATCTACTCAACTTAGGAGGCAATGATCACTTGTCCACAATTATTGGTTGTTAAGAAGCATATTAGAGAACTGAATGTCAAATCACATTCAAATAAATAAGTAAAACAATCAGGAAAACATTCAAATGACTGCCATGTTTTAATAATTATAAATAGTGTCTTTAAATTATATTCGGGCTTTCCAAGATTCCCATTATTTTCGATGACCTTAATCACAAAATGTTGTTATTTTGAAGATAAATTATGCCTTAACACATTTCATATTATGAATTCCCCTAGCCCAAGAGCAACTATCAAACAAATTGTATTAACATTTGTGGCCACTAAGGTAAATTAAACTAATTTTCCTTGCAATGATTGCAAGGACCCTAGCTCTCAGGTAGGTGACAATACTGTTGAATGTAATACTGTATATTCTACAGTTATCACCACCACGCAGATAAAAGATATCTGATCAGGCTCTGCGCTCTCTCATGTTCCTAATAGAAGCTCGTTAACAGGGATTTACTGGGGCTGAAGGGATTATGGGGATTCTCAATTCAACAGCATAATAGAATTGTACTGCCATTTAAAATAAATGCACCCCCGGTTATCCCATTACATTGTTCTGAATCACCTGCTTAACGATACATTTTAAATAAGACTGATAATCTCAAAAAATAAATTTCCTCTATTTGCTCAATCTGAGGCCACATGCAAGAATCCCTTCTGTTCTGTCTAATGTGATCAAAATTTCATCTGGTCTAATGCTCCTCACTGGTCTTGCTCTCAGCAACATCTATAGCATGAACGTGAGTGTCACGTGAACCATAGGGTGGCTCAGTGGCATCAGAACTGGATAAGTGTTCTCCCCGGGCTGGTCTCCTCAGAGGTGCTCTGCTCATCCAGCTTGTCCGTGTTGAACTTGGGTAGGGTCATCTGTAGGGCACACCACAGGGCAGTGCGGGACTTCCTTGTGGTCAAACACAGATCCTTCAGTGCTGTAGCAAGCAGCAGGATATCTAGCAAGAATACAGGCAAAAAAACAAGACAGCAGTTGTGTAAAGTAATTAAGTAAAAATACTTGAAAGTACTACTGAAGTAGTTTTTTTGGGTATCTGTACTTTACTATTTATATTTTTGACTACTTCTACTTTTACTTCACTACATTCCTAAAAAAAAATGATGTACTTTTTACTCCATACATTTTCCCTGACACCCAAAAGTACTTGTAACATTTTTAATGCTTAGCAGGACAGGAAAATTGTCTAATTCACACTTATCAAGAGAACATCCCTGGTCATCCCTACTGCCTCTGATCTGGCAGACTCACTAAACACATGCTTTGTTTCTAAATGATGTCTGAGTGTTGGAGCATGCCCCTGGCTATCTATGAAGAAAAAAATAAAATGGTGTCATCTGGTTTGCTTAATATAAGGAATTTGAAAGGATTTATACTTTTACTTTTGATACTTAAGTATATTTGAGCAATTACATTTACTTTTGATACTTAAGTATATTTAAAACCAAATACTTTTACACAAGTAGTATTTTACTGGGTGACTCACTTTTACTTGAGTCATTTTCTATTAAGGTGTCTTTACTTTTACTCAAGTATGACAATTGGGTATTTTTTCAACCACTGGTTTTTAGGCCTCATCATCAGAGCTGACAAATGCTGCTCATCCCTAACACGGAAGGGCAAATGTAGAAGATAAGCTCTGTTATTTGCTCTTTCAAGGAAATAAAATATAAAAGGCTCTACAGAATAAAAAAAAGGCAGCCATATTTACAGAATAAATCTAAAACAACATTGGAAGACAAGCACAGACAAATGCTTGGGGATTCAGTTGTTTAGAACGAGCTGTGGCTCATTAATGACTTCGTGTTGAGTTACCTCTGTCCTCTCTGAAATGTGCGCTGGCCTGTCTCTGACGGTTTGAAGTGTTGACAAATTCCTCCTTGCGTCTGGCCTGGGTAATGTAAATAGCCTCGAGGTGTCTGTCCAGCGCTGAACAAATATTGGCATGGAGGGGGAAGCTACGCAGACGCTCCATTTTACCCAGAAGGCTCACCACCTATGATATAAGAGGAAAATCAATTCCATCAATATTTCTTCAAATGTATTTTGAAACACTTGCAGAACTTGATGGGTGTTCATCTAGCCTACAGCAACTGGTATTCATGTATTGGTCTTAATCAACTCTTCTATCAACACTCATGCCAACTTTCATGGAATTAGCCATCATCCAATCCTAAAATTCCAAAGTGGACATTTAACCTCCTAGAGTCGATTCACGCACCGGTGCATCAATCTATCATTTAAAAAAATCCCCATTAAAATCTGTCAGTTTAACCTAGAGATATCTGCATTGGATGAGTCTCTATTTCCACCACATCTGCCGATGTCGCACTTCCACATCTGCGTTTGGCCTACAAACTAATGCGGCCCCAAGTGTCACGGGACTCGTCTGTAGGTAACTGGTACTGTTTTTTTTTTTAATTGATGGAAATATGAAGGTAGTTTTGTGCCTACCCAAAAAAGGGGTTGAATATGTGTAAAAAAAAAAATATATTTCCTGAGCTTTCTTATATCTCCTAGATATAGGACAAACACTTCAAAACCTGGTGTCTTTTTTGCCAATTACAGTGCATTTGGGAACTATTCAGACCCCTTAACTTTTTCCACATTTTGTTAAGTTAAAGCCTTATTCTAAACTGGATTAAATCGCTTTTTTCCCCCTCATCAATCTACACAATACTCCATAATGACAAAGCATGAAATGGTTTTTAGAAATGTTTGCAAATTTATAAAAAAAATAAAAAAGTTAAAATATAACATTTACATAATTATTCAAACCCTTTACTCAGTCCTTGTTGAAGCACCTTTGGCAGCGATTACAGCCTTGAGTCTTCTTGGGTATGACACAACAAGCTTGGCACACCTGTATTTGGGGAGTTTCTCACATTATTCTCTGCAGATCCACTCAAGCTCTGTCAGGTTGGATGGGGAGTGTTGCTGCACAGCTATTTTCAGGTCTTTCCAGAGATGTTCGATCGGGTTCAAGTCCGGGCTCTGGCTGTGCCACTCAAGGACATTAAGAGACTTGTCCAGAAGCCACCCCTGCGTTGTCTTGGCTGTGTGCTTAGGGTCGTTGTCCTGTTGGAAGGTGAACCTTCGCCCCAGTCTGAGGTCCTGAGCACTCTGGAGCAAGTTTTCATCAAGGATCTCTCTGTTTTGGTACCCTTCCCCAGATCTGTGCCTCGACACAAGGGTCTGAATACTTATGTAAATAAGGTATTCAAGTTTTTTTTATACATTTGCAAACATTTCTAAAAACCTGTTTCCGCTTTGTCGTTATGGGGTATTGTGTATAGATTGATGAGGGACATTTTTCCCCAATCAATTTTAATAAGGCTGTAACGTAACAAAATGTGGAAAAAGTCAATGGAACTGAATACTTTCTGAATGTACTGTATGAATATGTTATTCAATGCGTTTCTATAGTAGTAAAGGCCAAATTCAATACTTTATCAAAACTTTAAAAATATATATTTTGATAAATAAAGGGGTCCTAAAATTCTAAATCAAATAGCTAAATGATCCGTAGCATGACCATCTTAAAACAATTCCATATGTCAGCTTAGAATCCCCCCCGAAGAATGAATATCTCTCACCTTGGCTTGTTCTCGGATCTGGTCCACAATGAGACGGTCCACTCTGGAAGGGTTAGGTGGGATTTTGGGGAGGGCACTGCTGGTCACCACAGGAATCCGCTTTCCAGGATAACTCATGGTAAGGACGTCCTCTGTCTAAAACACATAATATAAAAAAACACAACGCCAACCAGTCAAACTATACATTTTAATCCTAGTTTGGGAGTCATTCTTACCAAGTATTGTATTGCAGCATAATCAGATAAATAATAAGGATTTCAAGACGATCACAAGAAACAAAAATATTCCCACTAAATGAACCACTTATTTGTATTGTTCACCTTCTTCCTCTCCTTCTCCAGGACTCTCCACTGCTCATAGCACTCCTCCAGGTGGGAGTGGAGCTGGCTCATGGGTCCTCCCCGGTTCCTCATTATCCTCGGGGAGCGGAGGCCTCCCATCATCCCTGGGTAAGGGTTCTCTCCGCTGGAGCCCATCATGTCATTGAGGTAAGGGTTGAAAGCTGCAAATTCCCCGTCTGGCAGCAGGTCACACAGGTCCATGGGGGGGATGGAACCGCCGTAGAGGTAGGAGGATCTTGAGTTGAAGCTGGCAGAGTTCAGAGACATGTGGCAGGAGTTCTGTCTGGGGTCATTCACAGCCTGATACATGCAAGGCAGAAAGGCTGGGTTCTTCCCTGCGTTGACTCTGCCGTTTCCTACGCCGAATCTCTGAGAGCCATACATGCTGCCGAGTAGGTCAAGGTAAGGGTTCTGCAGGAGCCCCTGCTTCTTGTCCCCGTCTCCTGTCATGTGAGTGCTGGTCTGGAGCCTTGTCTTCCCATCCAAGTGCTGAGTGGAGGAGCAGCCATCAGCCACCAGCCCAGCCATGTGCATCCTGCTCTTGTCCAGCTGCATCTCAAAGTCACTGTCGCTGGCTCCCCTCCTCAGCCCGCCCATGCCCATCCCGACCTGGTTCTGTCCTTCCCTGCTGCTGTGGAGGCTGGGCCCGTCCCCCTGACTGTAGTCCTGGATGCACGGTGGTGGTCCTCTCTGCATCTGGTGGGAGTGCTGAGGTACAAACTCAGACACAGAGTGGGACAGCATCTTGGACGGCCCAGAGGATAAACAGTTTCCCCTTGGCTGCTGATGCTGCTGCTTGAGTTTGTTCTGCAACTGGTTCTGCTGGCTATAATGGTACTGGTTCAGACTCAGGCCCGTAGAGAGGGGATTGCTTCCTTTCTGGACAGCCATCTTGTTTTGGTGAGAAATTGTAGGATTGAAAGACGCTGAGAATGAGTTTGGTTGTTGGAAATACTCAACGTGTTGTGGACCAAATCCAGATAAGTCTTTGGAATTAAAGTCACTCTGTAGCGGCTGTTTGCTCTTCATTCCGCCATCAGTCTCCCTCTGCATGGCTCCATACTCCTCTCCCAGTTCCTTCTTAAACTGCATGGCTTGAGTGCTTTGCCCAGGCATCCTGGTGTTGGAGAAGTTCCTCTGTTCGGCCATGATGTTGTCATACTGCATCTGCACACTCTGCCGGTTCTGGGGCTCCCTACCACATGCGTTGTCCTGCTCACCCACCATCAGAGCCTGGATGTTGCTGGCCAGCTTGTTGACCTCTTGCATGGTGTACTGCTTGGTCCTTCTGGGCTTGGCGCTGATCTGGCCTGGGAACTCTTCATAGTAGTGGTCAAAGCACTGGCTGTTTATCTTGCTCTGGGGGCAGAAGGAGGGTGCAAAGGCATCCATGTGGTCAGAAAGAGCGTTCCCAGACCCACAGAACCCTCCAACCTTCTCAGCTGTGTTGTACTCGTGTTTACTCGGCCTCGTGTTTGAACAGTAGGCGTTCCCCACGTTGGGCAGCGGTAGCCCCGGCGGCTTCGGCAGCTCTTGGGTCTGTAGAGAGTATCTAGTGTCCATGTCTCCATTGCAGGAAGGGAGGAGCCACTGCTGGTCACTGGTATCAAAGCCGTTGAAACGCTGGTAGAACTCTTCGGAACCTCTGTTCATTGGCTGCCCTTGTGCTTTACTGAAAGACTCAGGGTAAACATGGTTCGGCAGAAAGTTGGACTGCACTTTGGACTCTGACTGGAAGTACTGCTGGCAATCGTCGCTCATTGACTTGGGAGACCAGACAGATTTCAGTTGGGATAATGTCCTAAAAGGAGAGTTGAGAAGTTAAAGGTTAAATACAGTTTTTTAAAACACAATTGAAAGTCTCAAAGTCATTACTAGCAAACGTTGCGGTTTCGATTTTCAATTCCCATTAATTTGCCTCCCAATACAATGAAATGAGCTCATATCACTGAAGACAAAAAATACCCTCCTAATGAATAACTTACTCTTCAGTATAGTAACTGTCCATTTGATTAGCCTCTTCCAAGATATTTGACACCAGCCCATAGAGATCAGCTTCACTTCCACAGTCATTTCCATCTGGGAGATTCCTTGGAGATTTAAAACATAATTTCAAAAGACATGAAAACAGAAGACCATTTACATTTCAAATGGAGTGGGACATACAGTATATGAAAAAGTCCAGTGGTTATTAGAAGTTCAACTGAATTTCAAATGGACAGTGTGTTCATGAACACCTTGTGTCTTCAAATCACCTATGAAATGTTCTCTATGATTTCAGTACAATTAATTATAATAAACAAAAATACAACATGCAACAATTTCAAAGATTTTACTGAGCTACAGTTCATATAAGGAAATCAGTCCATTTAAATAAATATCTGATCTTAAAAAAATTAGACCCTAATCTATGGATTTCACATGACTGGGAATACAGATATGCATCTGTTGGTCACAGATACTGTCCCATATAAAAAAGTAGGGTAGTGGATCAGAAAACCAGTCTGTATATGGTGTGACCACCATTTGCCTCATACAGCGCGACACATCTCCTTCGCATAGAGTTGATCAGGCTGTTGATTATGGCCTGTGGAATGTTGTCCCATTACTCTTCAATGGCTGTGCGAAGTTTCTGCATATTGGCAGGAACTGGAAGACAATGTCATACACATCGATCCAGAGAATCCCAAACATGCTCAATGGGTGACATGTCTGGTGAGTATGCAGGCCATGGAAGAACTGGGACATTTTAAACTTCCTGGAATTGTGTACAGATCCTTGCAATATGGGGCCGTGCATTATCACGCTGAAACCTGAGGTGATGGCGGTGAATGAATGGCACGAAAATGGATCTCGTCACGGTATCTCTTTGCATTCAAATTGCCATTGATAAAATACAATTGTGTTTGTTGTCTGTAGCTTATGCCTGCCCATACTGTAACGGCTTTCTTCCTGGGATGAAGGAGTGGACCAAAATGCAGCGCAGTTAGTGTTCAACATGTTTAATATAACGAACTGTGAACACTTACAACAATACAAAACAACAAACGTGAAAACCGAGACAGTCCTATATGGTGCAGAACACAAACACAGAGACAGGAAACAACCACCCACAATCCCCAACACAAAACAAGCCACCTATATATGATTCTCAATCAGGAACAACGATTGACAGCTGCCTCTGATTGAGAACCATATTAGGCTGGACACAGAAACAGACGAACTAGACACACAACATAGAATTCCCACCCAGCTCACGTCCTGACCAACACTAAACAAGCAAAACACATAAGAACTCTGGTCAGGACGTTACACATACCATAACCCAGTGTTGTAAAGTCCTTAAGTAAAAATACTTTAAAGTACTACTTAAGTCGTTTTTGGGGGTATCTGTACTTTAATGTTAATATTTTTGACTACTTTTACTTCAATACATTTCTAAAGAAAATGTTGTACTTTTTACTCCATACATTTTCCCTAATTAGAAAATATTCATACTTTGATACTTAAGTATACTTACAACCAAATGCTTTTAGACTTTTCCTCAAGTAGTATTTTACTGGGTGACTTTCACTTTTACTTGAGTAATTTTCTATTAAGGTATCTTTACTTTTACTAAAGTATGACAATTGGGTACTTTTTCCACCACTGCCACCATGGGGCACTCTGTTCACAACATTGACATCAGCAAACCACTCGCCCACACGACTCCATACACGTGGTCTGCGGTTGTGAGGCCAGTTGGAGTTACTGCCAAATTCTCTAAAACGACAGAGACAGCGTATGGTACAGAAATTAACATTAAATTATCTGGCAACAGCTCGGGTGGACATTCCTGCAGTCAGCACGCTAATTGCATGCTCCCTCAAAACTTGAGACACCTGTGGCATTGTGTTTCTCCTGGCAAAGGAGAAATGCTCACTAAAAGGGATGTAAACAAATTTGAGGCCAAAATTTGAGTGAGATAAGCTTTTTGTGCATATGGAACATTTCTGGGGTCTTTTATTTCAGCTTATGAAACATGGAACCAACACTTTACATGTTGCGTTTATATTTTTGTTCAGTATAAATTAAGACTCGGTCTTCTTTTTCCCAATACATTCTTCAGACTTTCAATGTTAAATACTGGTATGACAAAACACAGTATGGACCAGGTCAGTATACAATTCTGAGAGTTGCATTAGAAGTAGTTAGTTTAGGTACCTGCTTTTAACATTGTTCTGGGTGCAATTAATGAGTTGATATGGATCATCCTGTGCAGACCAGGGTGTGTAGGACATGGGAGGTTCTTCTGGCAGTGAGAAATCGGGTAATGGGACGTAAGGCTGCAAGAGCCTTTCGTTGTCCTCAGTTCCACAGGTCTGTGAGACAATAAAAAAGGAAATTCATGAACCCTAGTGAAAACGTCAGCCAGTCACTGTTGAGAGATGAGAGGTAACATTAGCATTCTGATTCTGTTTAGCCTACAATAGACAATTCATACCTAAGACTTACAAAACACTAGCTACTTAATATAAACCATTAATAAACATACCACTTGAATTATTTCTCATCTATAGCCTACATTGTAATGAACTGCAATCTAGAAAAGTTAAACATTTCTTTTGAATGTCTCACCTGATGCTTATTTGTGGAAAAGAATGAGTCTGAACCGGCTGATGCACTCTGGAATCGATCAAACGCCATTCTCACTCCTCGTGAACTTGCACTTATTCTATTCTTCACTGCATTATTAAACTAAACATTACAAAGATATTCATACAAACATTCAACAGAACAATACAGTTTCATTGACTACCTATCTTTATTATTAGATATACAGCTAACAGGGTAATAACATATTGTATTGCACATGGCTAACTCGCCCCAAGTCAAATTATAATTAAGTGTATGTTAGCTTGCAACAGTAGCGAACGTTAACTAGATAAATTAGTTACAAAGATAGAAAGAAGGATGCTCAGCAGGTGTCTAGCTAGCTAAGCTAGCTAAACCCAAAACATCCAACTTTTATGAGTTCAATCAACAACGTATTCTGAATGACACAGTAATAACAGACAGTTTCACTTTTGTCCTAAGTTAGCTTTTGTGTCCCTTGTCTCCCTCAGTCACACGATTTATGTCTAACTAAATTTAGCTAGCCAACTGGGCTAGCTAGCTAGCTAGCTACTTACCTCCATAAATTAACTTGTAAACAACGTTTCTGTAGGAAATTTCCCCAGGTGAAATGTTCACGATTTAAAAATCTAACTTTAAAAATAAAATGAATTAAATCAAACGGACTTTATACAATGACAGGGGAAATCACTAGTACATTGCGGCTAGCTATAGAACTATTGATCTCGAGCTTGCCAGTTGCTCTTCTCGCTTTTGTAAACTAGTGTCACGAGCAAGACCTTCAGCGGACATCTCACTCAAGATTTTCACATCAACCCCCGCGAATAAAATGCTCTTCTTTTATCACTAACTGTCTCAAAGGTGATGATTGGTCCATAAGAAGATGTTTCACCCAATGGGTTCAAATAGGGATTGTACACATAAAGGGCATAGCAACCAATACTTTTTATAAAATTAAAAGATGGGGGAATCCTATTTTACTATCAATGAGGGACTATATCATGAGGCTTTTTCATGCATAGTGAAGGATTTTGTTGAACATTTATTGCTCTTCTTGAATCATCATGGAACTTTTTTTAAATAAGTAAACGTGTGGTCGGCTACATCATAATAAAGTATACAATCCTGTGTTACATTAAATACTAATAACTAAGTCATAGCAAAAATAGTGCTTAGTCATGTCCAGGGCCTCAATTTATTCAACCAAATATGAATAAACTTCTGGATGAAATACCACAGTCCCATCACAGCAGCAAGATTTGTGACCTGTTGCCAGGAACAAACACAATTGTAAATACAACCCATATTTATGCTTATTTATTTTCCCTTTTGTACTTTAACCATTTCTACATCGTTACAACACTGCATATATACATAATATGACATTTGTAATGTCTTTATTCTTTTGGAACTTCTGTGAGTGGAATGTTAACTGTTCATATTTATTGTTTATTTCACTTTTGTATATTATCTACCTCACTTGCTTTGGCAATGTTAACATATGTTTCCCATGCCAATAAAGCCCCTTGAATTGAAATCTTTGGTTATAAGTGTTGCAAATGCATTGTCCAACAATACCCACAAGATGTCGCTATGTCTATAGTTTTTTTGCATTAGATAGATAGATAGATAGATAGATAGATAGATAGATAGATAGATAGATAGATAGATAGATAGATAGATAGATAGATAGATAGATAGATAGATAGATAGATAGATAGATAGATAGATAGATAGATAGATAGATAGATAGATAGATAGATATAGACAGACGGACGGACGGACAGACAGGGATCCCGAGTGACGCAGCGCACCATCCTCATGGACATTAATATGGAGTTGGTCCTCCCTTTGCTGCTATAACAGCCTCCACTCTTCTGGGAAGGCTTTCCACTAGATGTTGGAACATTGCTGCGGGGACTTGCTTCCATTCAGCCACAAGAGCATTAGTGAGGTCAGGCACTGATGTTGGGCGATTAGGCCTGGCTCGCAGTTAGCGTTCCAATTCATCCCAAAGGTGTTCGATGGGGTTGAGGTCAGGGATATGTGCAGGCCAGTCAAGTTCTTCCACAGTGATCTTGACAAACCATTTCTGTGTGGACCTCGCTTTGTGCACAGGGGCATTGTCATGCTGAAACTGGAAAGGACCTTCCCCAAACTGTTGCCTCAAAGTTGGAAGCACAGAATTGTCTAGAATGTCAATGTATGCTGTAGCGTTAAGATTCCCCTGCCTGAACCATGAAAAACAACCCCAGACCATTATTCCTCCTCCACCAAACTTTACTGTTGACACTATGCATTGTGGCAGGTAGCGTTCTCCTGGCATCCGCCAAATCCAGCAGCCTAAATCTATCGATGTTACATTGAACTGGGTGAATGGAATATGAATGACAGTTATCCAATATGCTGTAATAGAAATAAGGCCATGTCCATAAAAATAAAAACGCCCTCCCTCCTCTTAAACGTCACCAACCGCCACTGCCCTACATAGAGTGGTGAGGATGGCCCAGCACATCACTGGAGATGAGCTCCCAGCCATCCAGGACGTACATGCCAGGCGGTGTCTGAGAAAGACCCAGCCAACCAAGACATGGATTCTTCTCCATGCTTCTGTCCAGCAGGCGGTACCGGTTTATCAAGGCTCAGACCAACAGACTCCCCCTTACGAAAAAAGATTGCAGTTATACACTGTTGTATAATTGCAGTTACTGCAGTTACAGTGCAATCACTGCGTCCAAAATACCACAGTCGACTGCAGTTACTGCGCTTTTACTGCAATTTCAAAACCACTATCTGTTTTGGTAAGGGCCTAAGCAGCTGCTATCCCCTGGCCATAAGACTGTTACATGGCTAACTAGTACTTCTCTCCCTCTCCCACAGACTATCCACACTGACTCTAGGCCCATCCACAGGTCTCTACCCACTCTGACACACACACTTTCACTGTCACTTTTACTCACACACACACACACACACACACACTGCTGCTAAATTATTATTAATTCGATGTATTACTGCCATTACGCTGCGGTTCATTGTTTGATTATTGATTGCATCCCCATTAATATCGTCCAGTTTATCCTGCTACTGGTCACTATTAATCCTGATTACATGTTGATATTACCATTAGTATATTACCATAGTATTTAAATATTCCTGCTACTAGTCACTTTTCAGCCCAGTTTACACTGCTATATTGTTTATTGTTATTAATATTATTATTATTATTTATCCAGCTACCAATCACTTTTTCCTCATCTATGCCTGCCTACATGTACATATCTACTACCTCAGCTCCCCGAGTATCCCTGCTCACTGTAAATGTGGTACTGACACTGTTTCCTTCTTCCTTTCTTATCTCTTATTTTTCGTGACAAATAACATTTGAAATCTAATTGATATATAGATAGATAAATAGATATCTGCACATCTTGGCGTTGTGAGCGAGGCTACACTACAGTATGGTTCATTCAGGGGATGCATACTGTACTGAAGTTACTCAAACTCTCCCAAGTTGATACTGCTCTGCAATTCCATTGGCCAGCAAAACACTGGGAAGGGGTGGGAATCTGTTTCTAGAGCCCCCTTATCCCCATCCCTCCTCCTCCCGACTTTACTTTCAAACCAACCACAGAAAGTTGCAGGGGGGACTTGAAACTGTCTGATTGGTCCATGCAAGTTGCACAAAGGAAAAGTCAAGCAGCCTCTTGCAGGCGAGCAAACAGCAACAGTTATTCGCTCACTGGGACTACTGCAGAAGTTGTATCAATTATTCCGTTATTTGTAGCCAAAATACCGATGCTACAGAATATAAAAAGTATCTGTAAATTGCATGACTTTATCAGGTTAAAGAGAGGAGATTTTTATTGATCAGCTCACAATGAAAATGGATTTTCAAACGAGTTGTGTGACTTTTTTCGCACTGATCATGCGGTCAATGATGGTATCAGCGCAAGGGGATAATGGCATTGCTTTCCCGGACCACGGATTTTGCCAGCCTATTTCAATTCCACTATGCACGGACATCGCCTACAATCAAACTATCATGCCCAATCTGGTGGGACATTACAATCAAGAGGACGCAGGACTGGAGGTGCACCAGTTTTACCCCTTGGTAAAGGTACAGTGCTCGCCGGAACTTAAATTCTTCCTATGTTCAATGTATGCGCCTGTTTGTACAGTTTTGGAAAAGGCCATTCCACCCTGTCGCTCAATTTGCGAGAGGGCAAAGCACGGCTGCGAGGCGCTCATGAATAAATTCGGGTTCCAGTGGCCAGAACGCCTCCGGTGCGAGAATTTCCCCGTGCTTGGAGACGGGCACATTTGCGTAGGTCAGAATGAATCTACTGCCACTGCCCCGCCCGTACACATGCCAGTCCCTGGAACTCCTGGCGTCCATGTCTACTCCACATCAGACAGGCCTTTCCGCTGTCCATCTGTGCTCAAAGTCCCCACTTATCTGAATTATTCGTTTCTGGGGGAGCTGGATTGTGGAGCACCGTGTGAACACTCCAGGAGCAGTGGAGGCTACATGTTCTTCAATGATAAAGAGATTTATTTTGCACGCATATGGATCCTCATCTGGTCGTCTCTGTGCTGTGCCTCCACCCTATTCACCGTCACCACCTACCTAGTGGACATGCAGCGCTTCAAGTACCCGGAGAGGCCCATTATCTTCCTTTCTGGCTGCTACACCATGGTCTCCATAGCCTATATCGCTGGCTACTTCCTGGGGGACAAGGTGGTGTGCAATGACAGCTTCACCCCAGACGGATATAAGACCATAGTCCAGGGGACCAAGAAGGAGGGCTGCACCATCCTCTTCATGATGCTGTATTTCTTCAGCATGGCCAGCTCCATCTGGTGGGTCATCCTCTCCCTCACCTGGTTCCTGGCAGCTGGGATGAAGTGGGGGCATGAGGCTATTGAGGCCAACTCCCAGTACTTCCACCTGGCAGCCTGGGCCGTGCCCGCCGTGAAGACCATCAGCATCCTGGCCATGGGGCAGATCGAGGGGGACGTGCTCAGTGGGGTGTGCTTTGTGGGCCTCAACAGCCTGAACCCCATACGGGGCTTTGTCCTCGCCCCCCTCTTCATCTACCTCTTCATCGGTACCTCCTTCCTCCTGGCCGGCTTCGTGTCCCTGTTCCGCATCCGCACCATCATGAAGCACGACGGCACCAAGACGGAGAAGCTGGAGCGCCTGATGGTGCGCATCGGGGTGTTCAGCGTGCTCTACACCGTCCCCGCCACCATCGTCATCGCCTGCTTCTTCTACGAGCAGGCCTTCCGCCACCACTGGGAGAGAAGCTGGGTCAGCCGTAACTGTAAAGGCTTAGCCATCCCCTGTCCCATGCAGTACACCCCCCGCATGACCCCCGACTTCACCGTCTACATGATCAAGTACCTGATGACTCTCATAGTGGGCATCACCTCCGGGTTCTGGATCTGGTCTGGCAAGACACTCCACTCCTGGCGAAAGTTCTATACCAGACTCTCAAACGGTAGGCATGGAGAGACCACTGTCTAGGGAGTGAGGCCAAAACATGGGACTTGTTTTTGGACATTCATTTGGATGTTTTATAGTGTGTTTTTCTCCCTCCTATTTGTTTACTCACTGTCAGAGACTCAGTGGTACTTTTATACATTGATCATCAGATACTGTCAGTATTTTTATGGAACGTTGACACAATTTTTAAGAAGTCAAATATTGCATGCCAAAATCGAGCTTTAAGAGTCGGGGGGTGGGGGACGGGGGTCTTGACCAAAGGACAAACTGTTGCTCACCTGAAGAATGGCCAATACCTCAGAATGAACAAACAACAAAGGTGTTCAGTGGATGCCATGTGCTGAAGTGCTCTCTCTCCTCCCCCACTCTGTTCCTACTCCCTTTAAGTTACCAGCCATAAAAACTCTCCAGTGTGAGTGAGAATCCAGCTGGGAATACAGTGAGCGGGGGAAGGAAGGAGGCCTGAAAGGACAGGCGGCCATTTTAAGACTTTATTTTCACTCTGTGAACGTGTGAGATGTAATTAAATGCAACTGTAAATAGGAATTGTAAAATATGAAATTATATATTTGTATTTAAAGAAAGGACATGTTTTGTCTTCCGACAGCCGTAGTGCCTGGTTAACCTCACTAGGGTATGTGGGACGCTAGCGCCAAATTCAAAACAACAGAAATCCCATAATTAAAATTCATCATTAAAGATACACTTGTTGTAAATCCAGCCACAGTGTCCGATTTCAAAAAGGCTTTACGACAAAAGCATACCAAACAATTATGTTAGGTCAGAGCCAAGTCACAGAAAAACACAGCCATTTTTCCAGCCAAAGAGAGGAGTCAGAAAAAGCAGAAATAGAGATAAAATGAATCACTAACCTTTGATGATCTTCATCAGATGACACTCATAGGACTTCATGCTTTGTTCGGTAAAGTTCATATTTATATCCAAAAATCTGAGTTTACATTGGCGCGTTATGTTCAGTAGTTCCAAAACATCCGGTGATTTTGCAGAGAGCCACATATATTTACAGAAATACTCATAATAAACATTGCTAAGAGATACAACTGTTATGCATGGAATTATAGATCCACTTCTCCTTAATGCAACCGCTGTGTCAGAGTTCAAAAAAACTTTACGGAAAAAACACACCATGCAATAATCTGGGTACAGAGCTCAGAGCCCAAACAACAAAAACAGATATCCGCCATGTTGTGTAGTCAAAAGAAGTCAGAAATAGCATTATAAATATTCACTTACCTTTGATGATCTTCATCAGAATGCACTCCCAGGAATCCCAGTTCCACAATAAATGTTTGATTTGTTCGATATAGTCCATCATTTACATCCAAATACCTCCGTGTTGTTCGCGCCTTGAGTTCAAAATTCATGAGGCGCGATCACTAGGTGCAGACGAAAAGTCAAAAAGTTCTGTTACAGTCCGTAGAAACATGTCAAACGATGTATAGAACCAATCTTTAGGATGTTTTTTACATAAATCTTCAATAATGTTCCAACCGGGGAATTCCTTTGTCTGTAGAAATGCAATGGAACGCAAGCTAACTATCACGTGAACGCGCATGGTCAGCTCATGGCACTCTGGGAGAGACCTTACTCAATCCCCTCTCATTCGCCCCGCTTCACAGTAGAAGCCTCAAACAAGGTTCTAAAGACTGTTGACATCTAGTGGAAGCCTTAGGAAGTGCAATATGACCCCATAGACACTGTGTATTCGATAGGCTATGAGTTGAAAAACTACAAACCTCAGATTTCCCACTTCCTGGTTGGATTTTTTCTCAGGTTTTTACCTGCCATATGAGTTCTGTTATACTCACAGACATCATTCAAACAGTTTTAGAAACGGCAGAGTGTTTATATCCAAATCTACTAATTATATGCATATTCTAGCTTTTATGGTTGAGTAGCAGGCAGTTTAATTTGGGCACACTTTTCATCCAAAATTCCCAATGCTGCCCCCTACCCTAGAGAAGTTAACTCTAGCACCCCTTCTGAAAGGAGCCATAGACACACTGTCTCTTAGTGCTGTTTTCACTGGCAGTATGACACATACACATTTGAAGTTTCTCCTGTCAAACCCAGATCTGTAATAATTTTCCTTCTGATGTATCAGATTTGTAGTAAAGGCAGTCTTTGGCTGTGCACTTTCCCTAGCTTAGCCCTTCTCCTTCCTCTCGTCTCCCCCACCAATTAAATCCCTTGGAGCTGAGCTGAGCAGCAAGAGAAGCTGGGTGGTAGGGGTGAAGACAAGGCTGCAAGGACACTGGTCAAACCTCCAGGGGGGGGAAAGCTAGCCCTAATTGTCAGTACTACATTCCATTACCAAAAAGAGCCACTTCTGGAGACTGTTGCTCAAACTGTTCAAATAATTATCTAGGAAAACAAAAAAGTATTTTGAAAAAACAGAATCAAAGAAGAATGTGGTATTTTAATGTTGTGATGTGAAAAGTGGTGTGAATCTGGCAACCACAAATGTATCTCACATGAATTGCTGGTAGGGAAGGTGACGACAAAATAAAAGCCACATGATTTTATATTTTTTTTGTATTGCTGTGTGTGCAGGATTATTTTCTTGATCTTGTCTATTTCGTTTGTCTTTGAATTGAAAAGTGATTTCGTGACCACTACATTACGTCTCAGAATGTGCTAATAAACATAGTTATAGTATGGAAATGTTAACAATACAAATATGGTCACTGTCTGAAAGTGAGGGTTTGTCGATGAGGGTTTGAAAAGGTATATATTTTCCTATACTACAGCACAAACTATGCGGAGTCATTTCAAGAGCGACCATTATTTCTTATAACTAAGTGGTAACATGTTAATGCACAAAGACGTAAGTGAAGTTACAAAATGGTGGTCTCTGCCCAACTTCACCAGGTTCATCATAAATTCCCAGTTCCCTAATTAAAAAGGACCATAAAAAGGATTTCTACATCATGTTATAAAGTTGAAACCTGTATGTCTTATGGCTTTGGTTGGAGGGGGCTTAGCTGTACCACGGTGTATGTTCCAGGTTCAAACTAACAATGCCCCCTTTGGAAACAATCCAAATGCTGGGCATTATAAACATCACTGTGCCTCTGTTGAAGAGGGGATCACATTTGGGCTCTAATGTATGTCCTGAGGCCACGCAGTTTTACGGGCTGGACCCAATACAATGGCCTCCTTCACTCCAAAGTCGTTCAGTTACGATGATGAGGTGCTGTAAGAAGCCCTACTTTAACGTGCCCTTGTGTGCACAACGTGTGGCTGTATGTATGTGAGCCTTGTCTGTCGGTAGACTTGCCTGTCTGTCCGCATCTCTCTCTCGGCTATCTCTCTCTTGCTCTCTCATGATGTGTGGCTAAAATAGGCCTACTCAAGAGAAGTCTCCATCACGCTGCCCTCGCCAATGTGTTGACAGTTGAGTCATACTTCAACATCTGTTAGCTTTCAGACTGTGTGGCGACTGCCACGAGGATGCATTACCCTGACGCGGCTCGCCAAGGTACAGGGGGTGAGGTAACATTGGATACCTGGAATGACATACCCTTAGATGGAATATTAGCTTCTATGCCAATAAGAATTTGAGTATGCTACTTTGTGTATGTGTGTGTATTTCTTTGTGAACATGGCATTAGTCTCTACATGCGAGTGAAACAAAGGAAAATAATGGTGCTTGGCTTCACAGAGTACTTTATCTTTCAAGAACCTTTTTAAAGTAAACACTTAATATTGAGCTGGAATCCCCAGAGTGATGCATGGCTGAAACTGAACCTCATCTGTGGTGATGTAATGAAATAAATGTAGTGCTGGCTGGAGAAAGGGGATACTCCCCAGATCCCCAACACCTCCAGCACTGAGGCTATGAGGAATACTTCCAAAACATACTGTAAGCATACAGTGCCTTCAGAGAGTATTCACACCCCTTGACTTTTTCCACATTGTATGGTGCCTGAATTTAAAACATCTCATTGAAATTTTGGGTCACACAATTTTGGGTTACACACAACACCCCATAATGTCAAAGTGAAATTGTGTTTTTAGAAATGTATTAAAAAGGAAAAGCTGAAATGTCTTCAGTCAATAAGTATTCAACCCTTTTGTTATGGCAAGACTAAATTAGTTCAGAAGTAAAAATGTGCTTAACAAGTCACATAATAAGTTGCATGGACTCACTCTGTGCAATAATAGTGTTTAACATGATTTTTAAATGACTACCCCTTCTCTGTACCCCACACAAACAATGATCTGTAAGGTTCCTCAGTCGAGCAGTGAATTTCAAGCACGGATTCAACCACAAAGACCAGGGAGGTTTTCCAATGGTTCACAAAGAAGGGCAGCTATTGGTAGATGGCAAAAAAAGAAGCATACATTGAATATCCCTTTGTGCATGGGGAAGTTATTAATTACACTTTGGATGGTGTGGCAAAGAAATTTACTTTTTGTTCTGAAAACAAAGCTTTATGTTTGGGGAAATTGAACACATCACTGAGTACCACTCTTCATATTTTCAAGCATGGTGGTGCCTGCATCATGTTATGGGTATGCTTGTCATCGAAAAGGATGTAATAGAGCTAAGCACAGGCAAAATCCTAGAGGGTAACTTGGTTCAGCCTACTTTCCAACAGACACTGGGAGACAAATTCACCTTTCAGCAGGACAATTACCTAAAACACAAGGCCAAATATGCACTGGAGTTGCTTACCAAGACGACATTGAATGTTCCTGAGTGGCCTTGTTACAATTTTGACTTAAATCATCTTGAAAATATATGGCAATACGTGAAAATGGCTGTCTAGCAATGATCAACAACCAACTTGACAGAGCTTGAAGAATTTCTTAAAGAATAATGGGCAAATATTGTACAATCCAGGTGTGCAAAGCCCTTAGAGACTTACCCAGAAAGACTCACAGCTGTAATCGCTGCCAAAGGTGATTCTAACATGTATCGCCTCAGAGGGTTGAATACTTATCTAAATCAATACATAGTGTTTTATTTTCCATTAATTAATTCATTTTCCATTTTTTTATTCCACTGACATTAGAGTATTTTGTTAAGATAGTTGACAAAAAAAGACAATTAAATCCAACTTTGTAACAACAAAATGTGGAAAAAGTCACGTGGTGTGAATACTTTCTGAATAGCTCCTGCATGAAGAAAGGAATAGAATTGGATTACCAATTTCTCACCTAATCTACAACATAAAATCTACAGAGGTAGACTTGACGATATGCAGGGATTGAACAGTTTGTACTCGCTGAAGACCACTGGATATTTCCCCTTGTCAGATCTATCATTTGTCTGTCTTGTAGAGAAATAGGGGGCAGTGTATGGCATGGTACAGTATAAGTACCAGGGTTGTAACAACTGACAGGTACAGTATGTGTGATTTAGGACAGCAAAAGAGACCATGCCTTGTTGGGGGAAAAATACATAAATCTACCTGTCCCACTTATGTTCTGCTCCTCCACGCCTCTTTGTGCCTCAGCCCTAGCTCCCCCTGTCTTTCTCCTCCCTGCCCCCCTTCACTCAAATGAATGGGGGGAATGCAGTGAGTCAGTGGAGCAGCGCCGGGCCTTGGCCCAGTGACAGTCTCCTGTGAGCTGCCTCACTTCAAAGGGCCGCTGAAACCCAACTAGCTCCTTGTAAACAGGGCTGCCTGGCCTGAAGGCACCGCTTCCTGCGCTTAACTCAACTTAATGGCTGGCTTGTTTGGCTTTTCGCTGAAGCAGAGAGAGACGAATGAGGAGAGAGAGAAAAGAGAAGGGGGGAGGTGGGCGGGGTGGGGTGGTGGCAGGTAGAGTCTAAGATTGTTACAAGGGGTGGGTGGGGAGGGGGATTGGAAGGTATTTTGAAAAATTCACTTGAATAGGGGTGTTTTTCTTCTTTCTCTCGAGGTAAATAAGAAGGGAATAAAAGGAGTATCAGGATAGGGAAAGATGTTGCTGCCATATTGTAAATCTATGGAAGAAAAAAAAACTGAAAACTAAACAGAAACAGAAGCCCAGATTAACTTTTCAGAATGTTTGAGTTTCGCCAGCAAAGCCCTGTTCACTTGATATTCTCAGTCAGGAAACCTGAAGTCTGATAGCATGACCCAGCAGGGAGACTGTAGACCTTTACATGGTTTATACCTGATAGCTATTGCACATTTGTCCTTTTGTACTATATGTAGAGGTATGATGACTATCACCCTGTACACAGGTCTCACATTTATTACATAGAGACACATCTATCAAGCTAAATGTATTACAGGGTGGAAAAAAGTTGTTACCTATGTAGACCAGATATCGTCTGTTTTCTGCGCGCTATTGACCAAGTCTCTTCTAGGTGGTCTCAGCTAAGCTTGTCTATGCTGTGGATTAGCTCTGTCTCTTTGTTGGTCTGAGATCTGCCATGCTGGCATACTCTCTCCTCGAGGGCAAGAAGGGACAAGCAGCGGATTGGGCAGAAAGAGAGAAAGAATGCTCTTCCAGAGAATGTTAATAATGTGATCTCATATCCCCCTGATTGAAAGAAGCCCTCAAGAGGCTGTTAACAAAGATGGATCATGTTGTTGGTCAGGGAGAAAAAAAAGAGACAAATAAGGGGAGTGAAAAAAAGTTGCTCTCTGTGAAAGTTAGCATGAAAAAAAGATGGAGAAAAGGTTAAAAAAAAAAAGACCTAGACTTAGGTCTGTTACTAATCAAGTCTTGCTCTGATCTCAGAGAGGAGTATCATGCTCTGAGCGCTTATGCTCAATTAGTTATAGTCAGACATTAGCCCTGTTAAATGAGGGCAGTTTAGATTTTTCAGCACTCCCTCCATATCTCGGGATCTCGTTTCCCCCTTGAAATCAAAACAGGAAGTCCAATATGTTCCCTCTCCTCCTATTCCCTGCATGGATTGCTTCCTGAGGCCACCATATAGATTTGGGGGAGGGGGAAATCAGAGAGTTGGCAGAAGAAAGGAGGTTAAAATGTGAATTTTCAGTTTCTATGTTACAGAGGCCCTTAAATATAGTGATATCCTGCTCGGTCACAGTGCTTCTCTTTGGGCAGACCCATTGCAAATTGCCATGAAATGCATTTCAACATTATGAGTGTTTTTAATGTCCTGTCCTGGTTTTATCAGTATGCTGTGAGAGTCTTGTGAACATAGTTCTAGATTTATTAGGCAGCAGTTGAAAAGTTCACAGATTCCTTGGCTGGACACTATCAGGGGAAAAGATACACAGAAAATGAAGGGAATGGATATTTGGGAAGCCTACTCTCAACTCCTCGACTTTGGATGATCTTACCAACTGGCCACTCAGTCAAGATAGTCCATGTCCTGTTCTGGGGCTCAGAGGATTTGTAAGTTAACTACAGCAGTAGGGAACGGAACAGAAGCAGACAATAACTGTGGTGGCAGAGTCTATGTTACAGCCAGCCTCACTTCCTCCACCCCCTCCTTGGCTCACTCTCACGCCCCACACACACCATTTGTCTGGGGTTTTATGACCCACAGAGTACACACAGGCCATTCAGAGGTGGCTTCAGTGAGATAGAAGGGTGGGGCCCAGGCTAGGCAGGCACACACACACACACACACACACACACACACACACACACACACACACACACACACACACACACACACACACACACACACACACACACACACACACACAGTGTGTATACAGAGTATTTTAAAGGGGCTAACTATTCCTCTGTGCGTGCTTGGAGTAAACCGCTCAGGTCCCAGGCCCTGTCGTAGAAAACCTAGGGGTGTGTGGTAAAGAGAGAGGGAGTCTGGGTGTTTGTGGTAGAGAGAGCGAGAGGGGGTCTGGGTGTGTGTGGTAGAGAGAGAGAGTCTGGGTGTGTGTGGTAGAGAGAGAGAGAGTCTGGGTGTGTGTGGTAGAGAGAGAGAGTCTGGGTGTTTGTGGTAGAGAGAGCGAGAGGGGGTCTGGGTGTGTGTGGTAGAGAGAGAGCGTCTGGGGGTGTGTGGTAGAGAGAGCGAGAGGGGGTCTGGGTGTGTGTGGTAGAGAGCGAAGTCTGGGGGTGTGTGGTTGAGAGAGAGAGTCTGGGGGTGTGTGGTAGAGAGAGAGAGTCTGGGGGTGTGTGGTTGAGAGAGAGAGTCTGGGTGTGTGTGGTAGAGAGAGAGAGTCTGTGTGTGTGTGGTAGAGAGAGAGAGTCTGGGTGTGTGTGGTAGAGAGAGAGAGAGTCTGGGGGTGTGTGGTTGAGAGAGAGAGTCTGGGTGTGTGTGGTAGAGAGAGAGAGTCTGGGTGTTTGTGGTAGAGAGAGCGAGAGGGGGTCTGGGTGTGTGTGGTAGAGAGAGAGAGTCTGGGTGTGTGTGGTTGAGAGAGAGAGTCTGGGGGTGTGTGGTAGAGAGAGAGAGTCTGGGGGTGTGTGGTAGAGAGAGAGAGTCTGGGGGTGTGTGGTTGAGAGAGAGAGTCTGGGTGTGTGTGGTAGAGAGAGCGAGTCTGGGTGTGTGTGGTAGAGAGAGCGAGTCTGGGGGTGTGTGGTAGAGAGAGAGAGTCTGGGGGTGTGTGGTTGAGAGAGAGAGTCTGGGTGTGTGTGGTAGAGAGAGAGTCTGGGTGTGTGTGGTAGAGAGAGCGAGAGGGAGTCTGGGGGTGTGTGGTAGAAAGAGAGAGGGAGAGAGTGGGAGGGAGTCTGGGGTGTGTGGTAGAGAGAGAGTGAGTCTGGGGGGTGTGGTAGAGAGAGGGAAATGGAGTCTGGGGGTGTGTGGTAGAGAGAGAGAGAGAGGGAGTCGAAGGGTATGTGGTAGAGAGAGAGGGAAAGAGCGAGAGGGAGTCTGGGGGTGTGTGGTAGAGAGAGAGAGAGAGGAAGTCTTGGTGTGTGTGGTAGAGAGAGCAAGAGAGAGAGAGAGAGGGAGTCTGGGTTTGTGTGATAAAGAGAGGGTCGAGAGAGAGAGGGAGTCTGGGTGTGTGTAGTAGAGAGAGAGAGAGAGAGAGGGAGGGAGTCTGAGGGTGTGTGGTAAAGAGAGAGAGGGAGTCTGGGGGTGTGTGGTAGAGAGAGAGAGAGAGAGAGAGGTAGTCTGGGTGTGTGTGGTATAAAGGGTCGAGGGAGAGAGGGAGTGGGTTTGTGTGATAGAGGGTCGAGAGAGAGGGAGTCTGGGTGTGTGTGGTAGAGAGGGTCAAGAGAGAGGGAGCGCCCCTGAGCTGCTCCAGCTGTTGCCCAGAGTGGTGCTGACAGCTGCGTTACAGATATTTTGGGAGCCTGGAGTTCGCCTGGGATAATAATGGGCTTGATTTGGAGGAGAGAGGGGGGTTGGTACATAGCCAGACACCACACTGTGTACACAACCATACCACTCCTTGGGCCATGGCACGAGTATAGGTTAACAATCTGGTGATGAGAATACAAACAGAGCACTGGGGGGAATTCTTCTAGTCAATGTCATCATCTTCTATTGTGTGCAAATGACTCCTATAATAAGAAACTCCAGCAACTTTTGTGCTCCAGGGGGTACATGAAACAGTCGAATACAACTCTAATCCAACCTGTATACGACCCAGCCAGTTCTGTTTGACTTGGTTTCCAGCTATTGTTGTCCTGACTCCCGTGGCACAGAGCCCTTGCTAAGACAAACACAAACACCGGTGGTCAGTTGGGTTGAAGGATTGGGGTGAAAGCACTTACTGTCCCACCTCAGTGCACAGGAAGCCCTCTGTCTGACGTAGCTGTGTTCACTGGTTAGAGCTCGCTGCCTGGCCTTCTGAATCAGCCCCGGTCTGTATAGTAGCTGTGTGGTACAGCAGAGAGAGCTGCTATGGCAACTCAACTGACCTGCAGACCTGAAACTGAGAGAGGGCGGGGTCCACGGGCTAGAATAGACCTCCACGACTGATGTTAAGATTTAGTGGTTAGTTAGAGTGTAGGTTTAGGCTTAGGGTTCTACAACATAGGAAACGAGTGGCACTAGCATTAGGGTTCCAAAACATATGAAATGGAGCAAAGAGAAGACATGTTTTTTTAGAATATATCCAAAGAATTAAATTAGAAAACATGTCACAATTATAATGCTCATGTCATCTAATCACAATGCTTCCTTGGCATCTCAACTTAGTTGGACTAAGTTGTATACATCGGAAATGAAAGACACAGTATGTTCTATCCGTTCTATTTCTACAGTTCCTCTCCTCTGTGGTTCTGCAGGCTCTGGAACCCTTCAGGCTCCAGGTGATGACTCATTTCTTCGGCTCCATTATGGCGAGCGTCGATCCCCGTTTTAATGGGAGCCTTCTTAACTGCTCTTTCAGAGGAATTTACAACCCTGGCCCTCACCGCTCGCTCACTCACTCACTCGGCCCACGAGAGGGGAGGCAGGAGAAGGAGGGGAGCACACTGGCGCATTGTCCTGACACAGCCAGGAGTGGAAATGTACCATCAGAAGCAATGTGGTGGGACTGGCGGCAGGGCATGTGTTCCTGTGCAGGCGATTGCGTGCCTGTATGTGTGAGTGAATGAGTGAGTGGATAAAGGAGAAGGGCTGGAGCTCTTTAGGTTCTCTCTGTAATTTCTCCCTCCCTGTGCAGCGTAATCACTTCCATCTGAGCCCTGCCCAAAGAGAGAGAGAGAGAAATGGTGGAGGGGCCTCGTCAAGGAGGTGCGAGTTAAACACACACACACGCCCATATCATATGCACACACACTCATAAATAACCCATATTCTAGCAGACACACAACACCCACTAATATACACATCCAGTCTACATATTCTCATTCCAAAAACACTCAGCATAAGAGTTACTAACAGTAGAAGAGTCACTTTCTACAAAGCCTTCAGAAAAGCAAAAACATCCTAACAGTCATGTCCAGTCTCGCACCACTCATCAAATCCTTCTGGGACATTATTACATTTGCTACTACTAGCCCTCTAAACCAGTCATATCAGAAAAGGAAAAAGACATTTCATCTCATTGAAAACTTTAGCCCACACTATCAATAGAAATTGATTGAGCAACTCTTAGCATTGTGTGGTTATGGTAAGGGCATAAGACCGCATTTTCTAATTTCCTTCCTTCAATCCTGAGGTTTTTCTTCCTCTTTTTGTTGGGGGTGGTTCCATCTGTCCTGCTGCACATGCTGAGCTGGATGTTGGAAGGCCTTGGGGAGAGACAGACAGGCTCTCCAGACCAGACGTTCATGGTCAATGTGCAGCGTAACTAATAATAATAAAATTTAAAAAAACAGGCCCTTCTGCACAGCAAACCCTCTGCCAAGCGGACTGCTCAGATAGATCTCAGCTGTACCGCTGACCACAGGGACAACTAAAGTAGGCCAATCCTAATGCCGAATGAGGTCTTATCAGTTCTATGTCGTCCTTTACCATCCTTCAGACGAGAGGCTGAATGAGAAGATGAAAGTAAAAAGAGAAAAATAAAAGGTGAAAGGAGAGATGCCGTGTGATCTTATCAGAGAGAGAGAGAGAGAGAGAGAGAGAGAAAACATTCCTGAAGCGACTGCAGGCTACATACAGACAGTGAATAGAGGTCCCGAAGGCTTGGATTTAGTGGTGTCTGCTGCCTGCCAGTGCTGCTGGTTTGAACATTTCCTCTGAATCACCAGAAAAAGTATCCTAAATTACACCATGCCCCCTTGGCACACATTACAGTATTAAACATTCTGAGGAGAAGAGGAGAGGAGGTGCATGACTTTACCTAAGCGTTCCTGAAATCCTACAAATTAGGGTTGCTGGCCTGGGTGTTGGCTGAGTTAGGGATTGACAATACAATCCTCAATAACAGAAGACTTGCTGGGAGCCCATCCAATTTCCTGGGGATGTTGAGTACTACTACTGACCTAGTTACTGACATTACAGGGGCCGGAGGCCGGGCCAGGTAGAGCAGCAGGCAGGCCCCACAGCAGACAGACAGCAGTCTCCTGTCTCCATCGAAGCCAGCCAGAGGCCCAATGAGCCTGTTTCACTGTAGGCCAGGGAGACCAGCCTTCAGCCCAGCCCGCCGCCATCGGTCAAGCGTCCGGCTGACGTGTTGCATTTTTCCCGGCGCCTCGGATCCACTTGGATCCACTAACAGGCCGGGTGGGGTGCAGTAAGAGTGCTCGTAAAACACTGGGCATAAAATGTGAGTTTATCATTAAGGCTTGTTGTTCAGATGGGGGGGGGGGGGTGTGCTTGGATGGAGAGCGATGGAGGTGGTGGAGCTGTAGCCTTAGCTGATCCCAGCTGTCTGAAGAAACTGTAATTAGCACCACCACACCCTTATCGCTTGGAGGTGACGGGAGCAAATGTTCCTAGTGAACCACCCAGGAACAACAGCCTAAATAACATGGGAGAATGACTGTGTGTGACAGGTGACCGCCTCACCTCCTGGACCAAATGGCCTGGTGAAACACGGCAGACACAGAATGCAGACATTCAGAACGACAACAAAAACAAATCAACTCAACAATGTGTGAATTCAAGCTGCACTGTTATTCCTACACCCTTGCCTACACCACCATAAAAATCTGAACATTCCAGAAAAACAACAACAAAACAACCAATCACTGATAAAAATTAAATATTTGGAAAGACAATAGGCTGCACAGGATCTAAACTGCATTATGATGAGAGTAACAGCATTATCCCCCAATTTACGATAGAATAGTATGGACATTGTCTTGACCGAAGCCGTTCCCTCCCTCCTTAACCCAAATTCTCATAAACCTCTCTCTTCTTGACATCCCGAAAGAGCTTAATTCCCATGATGCATCCCAATAACTGATAATAACACAGTAAGTACAATGATGCAACATGTGACCGAAGTAGGACATCTGATATGTTGTTTTACCTCTATGGGACCCAGTACGATGCAGGCGGCACCCAGCCACACCAGGGTCCTCTTCAGGGACTCTTTGATCACCTGCACAAAGCCCTGGAGGGACGACACACACACACACACACACACACACACACACACACACACACACACACACACACACACACACACACACACACACACACACACACACACACACACACACACACAGAGTGTTGTGAAACCTCTCTTCCTGTGACTAAATGAGCTGTTAATGAACTGTCTGTCCTCCGGGGGCCTCAGTGTCTGCAGTCAGTCACTCAGAGAACCAGCTGATATATATTGACCGTGTTTAACTTTATCCCCTCAAGTCCCTGCTCGTCTTACTTGCTGAATTGCAGACCTCCAGGATCTGAGCTAAGCATGACTAAAAGCTTGTTATTATAGGTTTTAGTGAAAAGACTCAGGGCATTTTAGATAAAGCCTCATTACTCTTTAGGGCCCGTAAAACCTCTCATCATTGTCACAGCAATTCCCATGTAGGGAATCATGATCACCTTTTTGTTAACCTCATCTAAGGCCTTTGTAACCCCCTCGCCCTCCCCTGTGCTGGTTAACATTGACCCTCTGGTAGATGTTGTCTGTGGTGACGACTTTCACACAGGCCACAGAATCCACATGGCAACAGGAGTGTGGCACAAAACTAATATTCTCACGAGAGCCCTGCAGGAGCCAGTCAGTGTAGTTCTCTGCACCACAACAACGGAACTGAAACACACATAAACAAACTTTGATAGTGTATCTCACAGAGACCATTCCCCTGGTAAGGAGTGAACAGCTGGGCCAGTGAATAGCACGCTACTCACTGCATGCTGTAGGTCATCGATGGCAACCTTATCCCTGGGGCAGTGCTGCATGATCACCTCATTGACTTTCAGTGTGATCCTTCTCTCCACCTGCAGAGGGTGCATATGACACAAAAAAAGCATTTTCACCCTTGTCAATCAAGCAATACTAGTTGAATTCCCTGGAAAACATACAGTGATCATCCAAGACTGCAGTAGATTGAGACAGCCGGGCAGAGTCATATTTATCTTGTTTCTGAAGACATAGAAGAGAATCCCAGACACTATCTGCAGGCTGAGGATCAGCATTAGGAAGTGTGTGAACTACAGAGCACAAACAACCAAGATGTTACTCTCCAAAAGCTAAATGCAAACGTGGCAGAGCTCGGGCAGGTTATGATTTAGTATGTGAAGATGGAACACGGCATATTAACTGTTCTCCAAAACATAAAGCCCCAAGTTGCCATATCTCACACTGTGCTGTACTACCCACCAATCCAAGGAGCAGACGGCTGTCGGACCACGCCCCAATGCTACCCAGGAAGGCCAGCAAGGAGACGATGATGCCCACCACTATGAGGAGGATGGAGGTGTGAGACAGGCCCTGGGATGTGTGGGTGAAAGACTCCATTTCTGTGTAGGTGGGCCGAGATATAGTCCCAACCAGGACCGGGGCCAAGCCAGACACCTGGTAGAACATTAACACATGCCATATAAATCACAGGTTAGTCAAACAACTGTAGTTTTCTCAATATAACCTTTAACCCTTTTTAATGGTTCACTCTAGAGCAATTGGAGTCAGTCAGGCACATATGTGTTCTATGAAAGTGCCCCTGGAGTGATCAGGACAGGTAGTGGTGTATATTTCAGGACATTGTGCATGTAAGAGGTGAATGTATGACTTACTCAGAATAGAGTGTTTGGGAGGATAAAGTAGAACTTAAACATTCTTCAGAAATATTTTCTTCCAAACTGAAAAGTATACATGAATTTTGAAGTCCACATTCAATATTTCTCATTTTATAGTCACTTCTCGATATTTGTATTACTTGTACAACTTTGCCTATACCTACATATTTTTTTGTACTAATAGGCTTAAGAAAATATTAATTAGGGTAGGTACACACGGGAACATTTTGGACTTCATTGAGCGTTTTGACCAATATGCATACCAGTATAGATCTAACACCAAAACCATGAGATTCACCTGAAATGTGTACAAACACCTGGAATTCTTGAATAGGCAGCTCAATTAACAGCATTTCTATAGCTACAAATGTCTATATTACTTGTCAGAGAGAGAGAAGCAAAAAATAAGTTATCAGCAACACGATTTGAATAAAGCAAGTGGACTGCATCAGCTAGGCCTATCCTTGAAATGATTCGGTTGACATCATCACAACAATGAACCGTAAAACGTACTGGATATGATGGGTGTGGTTTCATGAGTTTACCCAGTTGTTGGGATACTGTAACCCTGTTATATGCCAGAGAGAGCTCTGAGACGTTGATCTAATTGAATTGAATAGAAATAGAAGCAAACGGGAGCTAGGAAAGGTATTCAGGGTTCCCCTCCCTCTCGTTTGATCTCGGACTGTTATTTATGACGGACTTGTTTTTGTCAACGGTCCAACACGCTGACTGTCGAAACAAACAGTTTAGACGTTGATCTTGGGCCAGTTTCGCATTTCCCCACCTAATGGTTAATGTTAGGATTGGGGAAGGGGAAGCTGTTGATCCTATACCAGCCATGTCGCCTACTGAGCGATGCAAAGAGCTTTTAAACAGTTTCACCAGGCAGTAAGTAAGTCGGACGCAAAACGGCAGAAAATAGCCGTACGGATGCGGTGCGTCATTGTTGCTACTTGGGTCACAGTTGTTGCGCGTCATATTCCCCACACACAGAGCAGTACTATTGGTTACATCTTCACTTGGAAATTCCATCCTTTGTCCATTTGGTACATGGTGGAATTCGGGATCAGAGGCCCTGCCACCTCAGGTGCATGAGGCTTGGCTCTTTTTCCATCTATGGCCTATTGATGACCATGCTCTTTTAAGAGGTTGGTTAAAGCTATTTATTGTTTAACAATAATCTCCCTTGTTCCACAATAACATATTCGTTTACCATTTCCAAACATGTCTTAAAAGTATTATTTTGGTAAATTCAGGAATTTGTTTGGTAGTGGTATTGGGTTATGTGAGATTTTAAATGAGATCTTCCCCCCTCTTTTTTTTATCCATCTGTCTGGATCCACCACCACTGTCTGGGTTACCAACTCGGAGAATAGGTATGAAGCAAGAAGGCATCAAGAACTAAGGGCACCACCTGAAGCCTTCCAGTTTAGTATAGGCCTATCACTTTTTAGTCCAGCCCTCAGAGGCAGGTGCAGCTTGCCTTTTTTTCTGCCAAGCATTCATCTCATCAAACAATGGAGGAAGATTGGAGCTGGAAAGAGGCAAGTCAAGTCACATACACCTGTAGGGCATGATAAATCACAAAGCTATGTAATAAGGTTACAGTCACATTATGTTTTCTACGTAATATCTCAATACCTTATTCTGGTATGGTTCTTACATTTACCTCTATCACCCACCCACCTCGACTATATTGATATATCAATGAGTGTTGTGTTTGGGTACATTTAACCAGTTGTGGAAAAGTACCCAATTGTCATACTTGTGTAAAAGTAAAGATAAACTTCATAGAAAATGACTCAAGTAAAAGTGAAAGTCACCCAGTAAAATACTACTTGAGTAAAAGTCTAAAAGTATTTGGTTTTCAATATACTTAAGTATCAAAAGTAAAAGTATAAATCTCTTCAAATTCCTTATAGTAAGCAATCCAGACGGCACCATTTTTGTTTGTAGTTTTTAAAGTTACGGATAGCAAGGCGCACTCTCCAACACTCAGACATCATTTACAAATGAAACATGTGTTTAATGAGTTCATCAGATCAGAAGCATTAGGAATGACCAGGCATGTTCTCTTGATAAGTGTGTGAATTAGACCATTTTCCTGTCCTGCTAAGCATTCAAAATGTAACGAGTACTTTAAGGGTGTTAGGGAAAATGTATGGAGTAAAAAGCACATTATTTTCTTTAGGAATGTAGTGAAGTAAAAGTTGTCAAAAATATAAAGTAAAAAAAACGACATAGTATGTTCAAGTATTTTTACTTCAGTACTTCACACCACTGAGGTTTACTTTGCTAGTGACATTTATTGGAGGGGTTTGTTCTCTCAGGAGGCCCAGAAGAAGGTGTCAAGGTTCCTAGTGAAGCTGAGGCTGAAGAGTCTTTCTCAGAGCTCTGATAACAGGTCCAGTCCTGAGTCAGAGCGAGCTAACGCTGAAGTCCGCCAGGGGGCAGTCATGCAGTCTTCGGCAGAGGGCAAAGCTCTCCGCAGCTCACAAGGAATTATCCATAATAACTCACCGCAGCACTCCCCTCCCACTGGCACTAATACGAGTTGCAGAGGGGCAGAGGGATCTACGTCCCCAGATGACATTGACAGCGGCAGGAAGAAGATCAAGTTCCCACTCCTCTTCACCAAGACAGCCGTGGCTGGGACCACCACCAACCCCCTTCTCACTGAGAATGAACGGCCCAGCGTGAAGCTTTCTGCCAAGGAAGAAAATGCCCTTAAGACTGTGAGGGTGGCCGGTATCCCAGAGGAGATTGGTGTTGGAGCTAAGGTCATGCAGAAGACCTTACCGGCCATACCCAAGTTCAGCTGGTCACGGCCCAGTCCAAGTGAAGAAGATGACAAAGTCCAGGGCAAAGTCAAAGACGTCCGCAAGACCAAACTAGGTAAACAGAAAGAAGATAACATCCCGCCAATAGCCAAAGAACCCCGGGAAAAAGGGTCCTTCCATGGAGCAGAGCAAGGCAGAGGCAGGGACTATAGCAGGAGGAGGGCGCCCCTCTCCTACGACATCCAGCACAGACTCAACCAAGCCATGACAGATTCAGACAGACTCAAAGCTAGAGAGGTCATCAAGAGAAGCGGAACCATCCGCGGTGAGAATCTCCAGCAAAGGCCCAACCGACAGAAGCCAGAGTTGGAGCGATTCAAACCCAGGGATATCACCAAGAGGAGGGGCATCATTCCATGTGATGAGCTGCAGCAAAGGCCCAATCAGCCAATGCCAAAGCCAGATAAAGCTGCCCTGGTTAAACTCCCGGCGATTCCACGGTGGAGGGGCTCCATCTCATATGAGGACTACCGGAAGCTGAACCAGAAGATGCCAGACAGCACCATCAACACAGAGGACCTGGAGGAGATCAGGTTACAGTACCTACCCTCTGGTCCATACTTACCATTCATACCTATTCTATTCCCCACAACTGTCACTGTTATCCCCTAACACCACTATCTGCTTGTGCCTGTTTGCTTGTAGAGGCATTACTCATATTGAAGACCTGGCAACTATGGTGCCTGACGATGCCCAGTCTGATGGTAAGTAGCATGCAGACTGTTAGCCTGTCTTATATTGTCAACTAATATTACCTACCAATACAAAACCAATTTTTGTTATGAATTAATTGATGACGATCTTCTATTGTACATGTATTTTGAAGTAATGTTCCTATATTATGGGCAACAGTCATATCTATTGTCTATTCTACCACATGTAGCCTTCAAAGAAGTCTTTGAGCAGTTTGCAAAGAACAGCGATGGCTCTATCAATGAGGAGGGCCTGGCGTCCACGCTGGACAGAGTGGGGATCAGTATCAGCCCAGAGGAGGTGAAGAAAGCCCTGCAGAAGGCTGACCACGACAGTATGTTTCTGCCTCAGTATCTGGAATTACCCCAAAATATAATAACGTGCTTTCCGTTATAAAACATGTTAGAACGGAATACATAAAAAAATGTTTGTGTCCCAAATGGCCCCCTGTTCCCTATATAGTGCGTGACTTTTGTACCCATATAGGGCTCTGGTCAAAAGTAGTGCACTATAGATTGCCATTTGGGGTGCAGCTATACACATTCCCTTAGTTGACATGAGTTGACAGGCTGGCTGACTGGTTGTTTTGTTTTTTGGCTTCAGAGGACGGAGAGGTGGGATTTCAAGATTTCCTGCATGTGATGGCGGACAGCCAGCGCTTCTCCAAGTGTGTGAAAGGTGAAGATCCCCGACTAAGATGTTGCCTTCACTAAACATATCTGGATTCACATGGAAATATGAACGTACGACTCACAGAGCTGCCATAGCGTTTGTGAGACTGTTTTAAGATGGTGCTTACTTTCCTCTCTCTCTCACTACATCGCTTTACCTCTCTCTCACTCCTTTCTGAGCTGAAGGAGCAGACCCATCCCAGTCTGTTGAGGTGTGTGAGACAGTGTTTTACAAGACCCTGACCAAGATGCTGGCTGCTGGTATCCTGTCCAGTGGTACTACAAGAGCGATAGTACAGTAAGCCATTCTAAGTCATGCTACTTTCTTCTCGTATATGAATAGCCGACCGACATCATGTGAAGCTATACATGAGTGTGTACTAACTGGATGTCGTCAAAGATCATGTGAGGTTAACAAGACATTTTCAGGGAAAAACAAAGAAACAACTTTTCATTGCAGTATCTTATGAATTTTAAATAAACGTTATCTGTTTACACAGACATAATACATTCTGGTGGTCAGCTGTGTCAGCCATATTTGACTGTCCCCTACCTCTGACCAGGTACTACCATAAAAAGACTCCGAGGCTGATCCGGCGGGCCGTGCGACCAGACAGGGAGGACGGGGACCGTGTTCTCAACTACTACACCAAGGGAGCTCATCTCAAAGGCCTGAAGAGCAAGCAGCTCCTCAAGTACATCCAGCCAGTGGGTGAGCTAACACATGATAACACCCAGCACATACAGTACTCCTTTCTCCCTCCTCCCTATATTCATATTGAACTGCTTCAGCTTTCATACTCTCCTAGTCAAATTTATATTGATTGGCAGAGGAGTGATGAGGGACTGCTGTTGATTTGATGTGCAGAGACAATTGCCCAGAGCCAGAAGGAGAAGGACAGCCCGTACTTGAAGCTTCCCAGCCTGAACGTGGCCTACACCTCCTGGGACCCCCGGCGCATGTCTCTGAACCCTGCACAGAGGGCCAAAATGGGCCGCATGAAGTCTGTCAAGACCTGGAAGACCGCTGAGATCGAGGATCGCATCAGACAAGTAATTTTCGAAAAACATTTTCACATATTGAATTATGTGAGAAATATAGAAAGGCAGTGAAAATATGTGGCTGATCTTCTTGTATTTGTACCAGCTGTCAATCAAGCACCCTGGGATGGAGAAAATGGAGATGATCACGCCTGTGAAGATGAAGGTGAACATGTCCATGAAGGAGAGGGACCACCTCACTTACAATGAGATCAACCGGATAAAACAGAAGGTAAGATGGGATTTGAACTGAATGTATGACAATATTGATGCAGCCAGTCCCACATTGAAGTTCTCTCTGTCTCTGTCTGTCCAGTCTAAATCAAGTCTGAAGGAGTACCTGAAGGACCTGACCCAGCTGAAGCGCAGGGACATGTGGAACTCCTGGGGCTCCCTTCAGTGTTACTGTGTCCTCCACAGCCGGAAGGACTTCCCCAAAACCTTCACCACCTACTCCTGGTCCTGGAGCGGCTGTCGCAACATGATGGAGACTGGAGACCTGGACGCTCCCTGTAGTCCCACCCTACGAACCCCATATAGCCAACCACTGGAGCCCATCGCCAGGAAGCGGCGTGCCTCGTCCAATCAGGGAGGCTAAAAAGAGAAGACCCCGGCAGCAACCCCCGCTGACAGGAAGAGCAGTACACTGTAGAAAAGAGGAATAACATCAATAGCAATCACAACAATACTGATACGATCAATTACTTTAACCACAAAGATCCCACTTCCTCTGACCACAGTCTCCACTCCCCCACCCCTCCTGATCCCAGTCCCAGACTTCGACTAGAGCGGCTGTAGTTATGAGTGCAACAACCCCCCATGCTATGTGTTCAAACAGGACCGGTCCCCTAGCTGATCTGTTGCCCTGGGCCTAACATACATTAGCCCGCCCATGAGAGGGGGAGGAATGGAGGAGAGGACATGCAGTGTCTCCCTGCTCAGCAGAAATAAACCCATCATCTCTGAAAAAATAGCAGAATGAGTCAAACGAGTGTCACTGGTTTATTTGAAAACTGCACCGTGCAAAAGTGAGGAGGAGGAGGGATAGGTAGGGAGGGATCTGGGGTCGATGTGCATGAGACCATGAAGGTAACTGAAAGAGTGATATGGAAAGGGGGAAGTGGCAGTGCTTTATTTTGGGATTAGATGTCCAATGTGAATAGCAAGATTATGGGGTATGAGAATATGGTTCAGAGCTAAATATATATATATATATGTTGCCTGAATGATGTGTCCAAACAGTCATTTCCAATAACTCCCATGTCAAGAGCCACTTCTCCACTCTAGACAACCCACATTCACATCAGTCTATGAATAAATCTAAGGGTCCTACAAGGCCACGGCATGGAGCCTAGGAGGAGAGCCAGAACTACTCATCCCCTTGGCCTGCTCCAACTGGCTGGGTTAAACTATAGTCTGCTGATTAAGTCCCTGACTGGTCCAGGTCCTGATAAGGTTGAGGACCCTGATATCAGGCCCAATTGAGGAAGGGATCAGTGCTGGTCTGATCCATTCGTTATGAACAGTCTCAGTCTGATGTTAACCAGACGTGCCCCAGACACAGCGTACGTTCGCCCTCCGCCTGGCTCCCATTAAGAAGACGACGGGTAATAAAATAAACCACAGTGAAACTGGGAGCTCTGTTGTTAAAGCTGTTGTGCTTGCATGTGTCTGTGCATTTGGCGATATCACAAATTAGCAGTGACACTGTTTACTCAGACGAAGCGTACTTGGCCTGCTGGCCCCTGTCATCCTGTGAACCAGATGCTTTAGCTTCAGCAGTTTCCCTTTCCTCTCTTCTGTTTACTGTATGCCGAGACCAGATAAGCGCTATTGTGGCAAATACAACAGTTTGGGCTCGATATTTTCTCCGCTAATTGGATAGTAGGACAATGGTCACCATCTTTTTCTCCAAACAAATCTATCATTGTTTGGAAATGTTAAACTAGGTAAGGCTGGCCTGTGTCTGTTTCTCTGGATGTCATGGGGAAAGAGAGAGGGCCCCCTAGTGCCTTTGACTGGTTCCTAAAGGATTATTGTTGTTTGACTGAGACTGCCTCTTCAGATGGTGTACCACAAGGTGGCACCAGTGTATCAGCCCTTATTGTCTGGTTCAGTCGCTTCACTTCCTCAGACACGCTCATTGACTTGATAATGACCTTAAATTTCTCTCTGTCTTGTCATCAAGAAGATATACATTTTAGGTCTAATGAATCTACCCTTTAGTATCGTAGTTTATTACGGTTGATATGAAGTAATAATATACTGTAGTAGTAGTCCTCAAAGCTCTTTAAAATGCTTCAAACTCCTGATGTCAGATCTGTCAATATCATGTTTGTAACATGATCTTGATGTTGTCAATGATGTTCACGCCAGGCTGTTGGCTTCTGAAACCACTTCCTTATCCTCACCAGATGTTATTTCCACAGAGGAAACTTATTGATGTGTTGTTCACTAATCAGAGGTGAAGTCCAAGCAACAGCAGCATTGTGTCGGGCTTCCGCCTATTCATCGGTCCTTTCTCAGCTTTCATTATTACATTCTGTGTCTCAGAATGCAGGAAGGTTCCAGATCTTTAGTATTATTCTGTTTCTCTCATTTTCAGCTCTCAGTTCTCTCTCTCTGTACCTATTCAGTTAGCTCATTTTCTTTTCGCGGGTGTTCCACGACTTAGTAAATAGCGACAACGTATATCGGGTACACATTTCCAAAAATGTGAAACTGACACGAAGGCTATTACCAGATTCTTAACCTCAGCTGCATATCTGGCATCTGTCTTTCGAGACATTCCTTTCAAAGTGACTGAAAGCAGCTCCAGCTGCATGTTTATCTCCAGCCACGATGTTTAGACTGAGGAGTCACACTCAGCCACGCCAGGAGAGATATAAAGGCCATTTAGACATATCACTAGAACCGTATATTTAGATAGAGTGAACGTTAAGACCCCGCATGCCAGGTGGGTGAGAGAGAGTAGGTCTCACTAAGGACAGACACAACAAATGTAAACCATTTAAAAGTCATTAAGTCAATTGGTGTTATTGGTGCTGTAAAGTTTATATTGTCGGTATGGATGTGGCTCCTCCCATGAATTACCCAGGAGCCTCTCTGTCCTGTCTGTCGTTAGATGAATGAAGAATTATTACCCTCTTTCCTCATAACGAGCTGCTTCCAGCATGACTTGCCAAATGTTTACCCAACTCTGTCCTGTATGCTGTCCATCTGTCAACACTGCTCTGATTCAAACTCCTGTGCAGGCTTTTGTTTGGAAGCCACATTTTGTTAGCAAATCGTTTTTTTGTTTGGATTCTGTCCTGCATAATAGGGCCTATATGAATGGTCCTGTGTATTAGCAAAATTGAGCACTTCTCACTCTAGTGTCTATTTTGGATGCCAAATTAGACATGTCGATGTGTGCACGGTCTACTCTCTGTGTGTGTGTGTGTGTGTGTGTGTGTGTGTGTGTGGCCTCATACTGTGTGTTGTTGTAGCTGTGTTGTTGTTGGACGAGGTAACAGGTTTAGGTATGAGGTTATCTTATGGATTTATCAAAGAGCCCCTATTACCTGGTTGACTCACACTCTGGAATCTGCCTGCAATCTGGACTCAGGGGTAGACGTAACATAGTAAATGAAAATCCGGGACACTCAAATTAATATGATATGTTACATTTGGTATGGTACGTATTCATTTGTGGATGTCCATTATCCATTTCGTATGGTATGTTACGAATTACAATTCATATTATATGTTACGAATTACAATTTGTGTGATATGTTACGAATTGCAATTTGTATGATATGCTATGAATTGCAATTCGTACAATATGTTCAAAATTTGCAATACTTATATGTTACAAATTCCAATTTGTTGTGGCTAACGTTAGCTAGGTGGGTAGGTGGCTTACGCAAATGTTAGCTAGGCTAGGGTTAAGGTTAGGAGTTAGGTTAAAAGTTAGGGTTAGGGGAAGGGTTAGCTAACATGCTAAGTAGTTGTAAAGTAGCTATAAACTAGTAAGTAGTTGCAAAGTTGCTAATTAGCTGAAATGCTAATGTCCGTGATGAGATTCAAACACGCAGTCTTTGGGTTACTAGACGTTAGCGTTATATTCCAATCCATCCACCCCTACCAACCACCCTTCTTTTGTTTTTGCCTTAAGTAACCTTCTGTCTTATTTAGCCACACCAAACGTAACAAATCATACTAATTTTAGTGTCCCGGATTTTCGTTTACTATGTTACATCTAGTCTATTAGACCAGCCTGGGAATCTTTAGTGTCCTTCTAGTAAAGCGTCTCAGCTTCATCCTCATGTTGGCTTGTGAAATAAAACGACAGACAGCCTTATCTATGAGGACTGAGGACACAGTGTTGAGTAATGCCATTCACTTTCACCTTGTAAGTCTTAAGTCTAAATCCTAGTGGATCCCACTAGAATGAATTCTAGGGAATCCACCTGCCTGTACACATGGTCGGTTTTTATTACAGCGCTGTCATTCTAGTGGAAATGTGATGGTTAACAGAGTAGTTTAGCATGCACCTCCTAGCAGCGCACCTTGACACATACAGACCATCCATAGTCTCTGCTTTAGTTCAGTTACTGAACCAATGGGTTGTTGCAATATGACATGCATTGCAAGCGGTGTAATTCCAATTCGTCTTAGGTCGTCAAAGTGTAATCTAGCAAGCATGTACTTATATCACAACATGGTAGCTAAACAACTAATCTCTCTCTAATGTATTTGCTTTGATAGTTCTTATCCCAGATTCTACAGAAACTCAAACAGCCCATCTCATCACAGACCTTGAACATGGCAGTCGTTCTGTGTGGTTAATGATGTGGAATTTGGGAGGGCTGGAGCAGGGATGGAAAGTGAGGGGAGCAGAGTGATATTGAGTGAATGATCTACTACAGTATCACTGCATAATGGTACTTGAAAATCAGGGCAGTGAAACACAAATGCTCTGTGTGTGAGAGGGATGCAGAGGCATTAAGCTAGGTATTAATAAGTAACTCTATCCGTAAAGGTATCAACAGTTCAGTGAACAGTTTCAAGAACTATGATGGACAAACATCTAGTGTATTTGTTGGTGCCAGTGCAGTACACTGCTTCACAAGACTGGAACACAAGACTTACTGTCGCCGGGTTGACATGTTGTGCTGTAGTGGCGTACTGTGCTGTGTGAGAGAACTGACTAACTGACTAGACCTAGATCTACATAGGTCAGACTACTATTACCAGGGATGCTCATAGTGTGTACAGTAAATGTACTGTAAGGCTTCTTCTCCACTGAGCCGGAGGGAAGGGAACGCAGAGCTGCTGGTTGCTGCAGGAGCAGCCACTTGTTCTACGGTCTGTGTTACCATGGACACGGCTCACACTGTGGAAAGATTTATAGTGGCTGTCTCTCTGGGATTTATGTTAACTGTTATGGGGGCGTGGCTGTTGTGTTCAATGCTCTCACCCACCGGTGTGAAATTATACATACAGTACGTAACAGAGATGTCACACACATCCAAAGTTCAGTCTCTACACTGATAAGTGAGCACTCAAACAGTAAGACAGGTGAATGTGAACAAATCAAACACTTGACAAAGCAACCTTTGGCTGTGTTTGTGTATGGATAATCTCTCTCTTTCTGTATATGTGTGTATGTGTTTCTATTAGCTGTGGGGTTAGTGAGCATAGGGGGTGGGTGTGTGTGAGAAGGGGACAGAGATACACAGACACACTGATAGGGACAAAGTGAAAGGGAGAAAGAGATAGAGGGGCATGAGGGAGGAGACTAACTATGACTGAACTATGAGTTGGCTGTGAGTGTGAGAAGCAACAGTGACCGAGAGAGGGAGAGGATGTTTGATAAGCGGCTTGGGAAATGACTGTTTAAGTTTGTGCGTTGAATGCAGAGACATTGTGGAGCCGGACATGAGCAGTGACAGCAGCTCCAAGAAGCGCTATGTATCAACCCTCAGGATGTACATCGGACCCACCAACACTTCCCCTGGGCAGGGAAAAAATATCTTGGCAACCAGTACCACTTCTGCTACTAGGACTTCTGCTACTGCCACTAGGACTGGGATAGACACAGCCTTTAGTACAGGTAAGAGTGTGTGTTTGTGTGTGATAGTGTGTGTGCGTAATGTCTGTCAGCGTGTAGTGGTGTAGTATGTGGTGGTGATGGGGGGGCGGGTCTAAGAGTGTAACTACTGACATTGCTTTCTAGTTGTTCAGGTCATCATAGTAATAGACAAGTTAGAACAGACATTTATCCCAGAGACTACATAGCTGAGTGAACCCTAACCACACACCATGACAAAGCATTTCTCTTTCATTTTCAGACAGTATATGTGCTTGTTTTACATGACAATGATATTTATTGGTTTTGTTTCTGCTTACCAGTTTGATATTGTAGATAACATATTGTATTGGTGTTTGGACTCTGTACTTCTTGAGTACTGGATTTTGTTTTGTCGTTGCTTATAGTTACAGTGCAAAACGTCCGCTGCCATCCACCTAACAAAATATTTGAGATTTACTGTGTTTACTTCCTTGTACGTGCACCATCAAAGCGCATAGCATGTACAGTATTTCATGTATTTTCAGATTGCCCTAATTAGCATTGGCTTCATGCCCATTACCTGAGTGAAGGGTGCAGGAATCTACATGCCCAGTTGTTTGTGTGTGCACTTAAAGGCCTTGTGGTTCTTGATTTGAACAGCCTGAGGAAGGGGTTTGGAGAAACAAACCTTAGTCCCCCTGCCCTCAGCCTCCTTTGTACATGTTTTGTGACTGTGTTTCTCTCAGAGTGCAGTATCCTAAACACCTGTAGTGTAGGATGACACTACTGTGACAGTTCCATCCGCACTTGAAAGTAAAAGAGGCGTGTAAGCAGAGTGTGAATTATATCGTGACGTTAGAGGGGGCTAACATTTTTATTTTACATTCATGGATGATGTGACGGCTAAGGCAGTTCTAGAAGGCAGATGGATTTTGGAGGCTCTGGAAGAGCGCTCACCAAATGGTCCAGAATGGAGTTCAAGCCTGAAAAGGGGAAGTGTCCAGGAACGGTACCGATTCAAGATTGGAGAGGAGACCATCCCCACCGTCAGGATGGTTATGGTCCTGGGGAAGTGCTAAAGTTCTCTGGTCTAGAGGCACCAAGGTGGTCCACCTCGAGCCTGGGGAAGTGTGAAGAGCCTGGGGAAGTGTGAACAGCCTGGGGAATTGGTACAGGGCCGAGCTCAATGACAAAGAGAGTGTGAGGGAGATGCTCTTGCAAGCTGACACGTGGATGACATCTCTGAAGATGAGCGGCCTGCCAGGCAAGTTTAAGGCATGTGGCTACCAACACAGGGTACTTCCCAGACTCCTCTGGCCACTGCTTGCCTATAAGGTACCTCTTTCAACAGTGGAGGCACTAGAGAGGAAAAGTAACTACTTCCTCAGGAGATGGCTGGCGGTCCTAAGACTTCAGACAGCATGCTGCAGCTGCCAATAATTTTTTTTTGTAGAGGAGTACAAGGCAACAAAAGCACGTCAGGCTATGATGCTGCGGGACAGCAAGGATGAGAGTGTTTGCCAGGCAGAGATCGAGGTCAGGAAAAAACAGGGCAGCTGGACATGCTGGAAGAGCGTGCAAGAGAGGGCACTCACCTGGCAAGAGATCTGGAACATGGAAGGGCAGCGGATTAAGTTTCTGCTTTTCTCTGTGTATGATGTGTTGCCCACACCAACAAACCTCCACACATGGGGGTTGGCAGAGAGCCCCAGCTGCACACTATGTGGATGACCAGCCAACCTAGAGCACGTGTCCTCTGGACAAGAAGCTCTGACCAATGGAAAGTTCAGGTGTCAGCATGACCAAATACTGACTCGGGACTGGCCGCGGGACTGGAGCAAGCAAGGAGAAAGCCCAAACAACTCACCTAGGACCCCTTTTTCATCCACTTCCTCAGGAGAGAGCGCAGCAAAGGGAACAAGGACCAAAGGGATCCTTGCCACAGCAGGTGACTGGGAGATGTGGGCCAACTTCAAGAAGCAGCTCCAATTCCCAGAGAAGATAGCCAGCACAAGCCTCAGACCAGATATCGTTCTCTGGTTTAGAGGACCAAACAGGTGGTCCTCATCGAGCTCACAGTGCCCTGGGAGGAGAGGATAGAGGAGGCACATGAGTGGAAGCTCGAGAAATACCAGTCCCTCATCCTTGAGTCAGCAGAATGGATGGAGAGCCTGGAATCTGTCAGTTGAGGTCGGCTGCAGGAGCTTCGCAGGCCAATCACTCTAGAGAACCCAGGGGGTGCTCAGCATTGAAGGAGTGGCAAGGAAGAAGCTAGTGGCTGTCAGCAAGCAGACAGTGTCATCCCGTTGGACCTGGCTGAAGATTAATGCCAGGGATCAATGTTAAGATGAAAATAAAGATAAAAGTTTAGTTGTTGTCAATAAATATGTGTTGTTGCATAACAAACAGATTTACAATTTAGATACTGTGAGATGTTTTAGTGCCAAGATGTTGGCTGTGTGCTACTGCTGTCTTTATACTAATTTGGTGGTCTGGTGGAGAAACACAGAGGAAGTGTCTCAGTGTTTTTGTTGCAGATGTTTTGGTTCAGGCTTATTTTCCCAATATACATGTGTGGGTTTGGGCTATTTGTGTCTGTGTTGTAGACAATGTAGTAGGTGTCAAGGCATGCTGGAGTCTTTCCTGTAACAGGGAGAGCTGATAAATACTCTGCTAGATGAGAGATGTGGTTAGCACATTAGAGAAGAGGAAGAACAGAAACACAGAAGCAGCGATAATGAAACGTTGTTCAGTAATACAAGATGACCTGCCAGGCAGAACACCCCGCTGTTAGTGCCGGCAGGCTGACCAAAAGTGTTTTAGCAGTTGCTTTCCCCCAGGGTGAGAAAACAGAGTGGTCAAATAACACCCAAATTAGTAGGTCTACCGGTATCCAAGTGCTTCAGTACATGTACAAATTACCTCGACTAACCTGTACCTCCGCACATTGACTCGGTACCGGTACCCCCTGTATATAGCCTCGTTATTGTTATTTTTGATTATTTTTTTAACTTTAGTTTATTTGGTAAATATTTTCTTAACTCTTCTTGAACTACACGGTTGGTTAAGGGCTTGTAAGTAAGCATTTCACGGTGAGGTCTACACTTGTTGTATTCGGCGCATGTGACCAATAAAGTTTGATTTGAGTGTTGATTGATTAACTTCAGAGCACATGCACAAAGACGTTATATGTACGTGTGGTTGTTTCACGTGCCAAAGCAACACAGCTATAGGAGCCTGCTTATCAGGCTGTCATAGAACAGATGGCTTGCTGTATGAATTTCAAATGTCTTATGATACCCTGTGTCCCCTGACCCCCGTCCCACTCACCCCCTGTTACCCTGTTTCTCACCCCACCTGCACCATCTCATCCAGGGAACAGATGCCCCACACCTACCCCCCTTAAAGGTCTGGATCCACCCCTGTTCACAGAGCCATTGGAGGACTGCTCGGCGGATGAAGGAAGTGACATCACACTCCGAGGGGTTATCACAGGAAGTCAGCCAATCAGTGTGTCCTGGCTGCACAATGGTGAGCTTCTCCATGTCCTGCACAGTTTGGCTCTATGCCATTAAGACAATAAAAAATGTCTTCATTAAAATCAATTTCCACTGTGACATTTTATATCCATTGCCAAATGGACTTGAACGCCCAAACAGCAAGGTAAATAAAAAGCACAAATTAGTACTACCTTGTGATGTTTTTTAGTTCTTTATATATCACCACGTTAGAAGGATAAGAAACTACTTTCAAGTGATACTGCTCACGCTCCTCCGTTAACGGCTTAATTCAATTTTCATTTCAGGGTAGTGGGTGTTCACCCTCCCACATACTCAGTTTTTCTCTCTTTATGCCGGTCTCTCTCTTTCACATTCACCCTCTCTGAGACGAACACACTGAAGCTGAGGACTAGTGTCAGTGGCCCGAGCTCTGAGAGCGTTTCATGTTGCTGTATATGGGTGTTCCCGTGGGCAGGTGAGGCGGTGTTTTTTGGGGAGCCCCTCTTCGATGGCAGTGAGACTAGGCTGGTGGTGAGGGAATGCCTACCCGAGGACGCGGGCGCCTACACATGTGTGGCAGAGAACCGAGCGGGCAAGACCTCCAGCAGCGCAGCTGTGTGTGTGAGAGGTAAGACAACACACACACACACACAATGCTGAAGTGAGCTCAGATCACTGGCGTACCACACACAGATCAGCGAAACTGCAGTGTGCCACTGGCTCAGATGATACAGCCGGTGGCTTTATTTAGCATGAACACCAACAACACAAAGGGTTAATAGTTTAGTAATAGTTTAGATTCTGATGTTGTGTTTTTTTTCTTTTGTCACTTTTGTTACGGGAAACTGAAATTGTCCCCTGATGGAAACCATGCAGACTTTGAGACTATCTGCGGAGTCCTGAACGCAACTTCACACACTACCCCTCCCCTCAACAACAACATTATGGAAAACAGAGGCTCAAAGTTACTTCTGTCATCCAACAATGACAGTGTCTTCAGACAATCCAGCTCCCCAATAAGCTCTAACACCCTGAGCCCAGGAGGACCCCGAAAAGGTAAAACATGAACTCATTATAGACCATCTCTTATACCCTGAGTGTACAAAACATTAGGAACACCTTCCTAAAATTGAGTTGCACCCCCTTTTGCTCTCAGAACTGCCTTAGTTTGTTGGGGCATGGGCTCTACAAGGTTTTGAAAGCGTTCCACAGAGATGCTGGCCCATGTTGACTCAAAGGCTTTCCACAGTTGTGTCAAGTTAACTGGATGTCCTTTGGGTGGTGGATCATTCTTGATACATGCGGGAAACTGTTGAGCGTGAAAAACCCAGCAGTGTTGTAGTTCTTGACACATTCAAACTTGTGCGCCTGGCACCTACTACCATACCCCGTTCAAACGCACTCAAATATGTTGTGTTGCCCATTCACCCTCTGAATGGCACATACACAATCCATGTCTCAATGATCCCTTAGTGACATCAATAAGGGATCATAGCCTTCACCTGGATTCACCTGGTCAGTCTATGTCATGGAAAGAGCAGGTGTTCTTAATGTTTTGGACACTCAGTGTATATCTATTTCATATTGTATACAACTCGCACGCAAGGTTATTTCTGAAAAAATGCTACATTTACTTGTGGCTCATTTCCAAAGACATAAATATGCTTTCTGTCCAGCACACTATGGGTTATTATGGATACCTGGTTATTTTCTCTTCATTCAGATGAACCACATCAGTCATATTTGGCATTAATCACTTCAACCAATCAATGCTTAGTTCAACAACAGAGTGTCTGCATGGAAGTCTCATCCAGCCTTTGTACCGTTTCCCTTGTTCTGTATTACAATGCTGCTTTGATCCGCTCTCTCACTGCTCTCTGTCCAGCACCATGTAGGGGAAGATACAATCCACTGTAGCATAGTTAAACCTAGAGACAGTGGGTGTGTCCAAATATCCATACTAGCATACTACATACTAAAACTGCATAGTCATTTTTTGGCGTTTCAACTAGTAGGCAGGTAGCCTAGTGGTTAGAGCGTTGGACTAGTAACCGAAAGGTTGCAAGATCAAATCCCCGAGCTGACAAGGTAAAAATCTGTTGTTCTGCCCCTGAACAAGGCAGTTAACCCACTGTTCCTGTCATTGAAAATAAGAACTGGTTCTTAACTGACTTGCCTAGTTAAATAAATAAAAACATGAACTCGTCTTTTCCAACTCATGTGTTTGACAACAACTGATCATCAGATAAATTGATCTGCTGTACCAAAATGAACGAATGACAAGAGTCAACGCAATCGCGCATTAGATGACGAAATTTCACATACTATAAAATATAATTTTTTTCGCATACTATTTAGTATGCTGGTATTCAGACCATTTTGTCAACAGAAGCTGTAATTGTTAATTTGCTACGTGAGGCTTATATGATCGAATAGAAGTTTTGCAATTGTTAGGTTGTTACGAATGCTCTGATAAGTGGACACGTGTCATTTTCGGCAACTTACCCCAAAAATACTTTATATTGGAGTTGTTCCTGTTGTCATAGAGATAAAGAACTCATCATTGATATAACCCATTTTAACATGGACGTTGCCATTGAGGGCTTCCAACATTTTAAACTAGTCAACTGGGTGGAGATTCCTATGAGTTGGGAGCAATCAGCCAATGATGAAGGAAATGGACTACTTTAAAATGGAGAAGCCCATGCTGTCACAGACACTATAATGACACAGATAAAAATATGAGCCTTCTATCTCTATGGCCTGGTGTTCACACGCGTATCTGCCCTCTCATTGGCTAGAATTGTCTGACTTGATCTCGCCTGCCTTCCATATTTGAGGACATGTAATAGATATAGTAATCAATATAATAGACAATCTTTGTTTATGGTCCAGAGAGAGCTTAGCCACGCCCTCCCACACCCCTATCACTAACTACCTGCACCTGTGATCTCATCTCACATCACCTCCGTTCCAGTTCCACCAGTCTCCACAGAAGTCACGCCAAAGAAGAGAGCCAGCTCGGGGACAGGTAAGATACACACTAGTCTCTCTCTCTCCCTTCCTCTGTGAACAAGCCAAGAGCTGCACCTGTCTCTCCTTCAATGCATTTATTCTGTCTAACATTTCCAGTTGTTGTCCTTGCTTTCATCTATTGTGTTTATATCAACCCACCGCTTTTGAATCATATTTACGTCCAGCCTCCGATACTAGAGCTACACATTTAGTTTGACCCTTTGTACTCTTCTGTTTTGTCAGTGTGTATTGTGCTGCTGTAGTGAGGGACTTTGCTCTGGGTACGGCTAGAGTGTTATTGTGTATGAACTTGGTAATGGTGTTACCAGGTAGAATCCTAAGAGGATGTATAGTTCACACGGGTCACCAGTTGCCCATCCCTGACTTAATTGCATACTTTTGTGTAGATAACCTGTAACTTTGTCATTCGATGGTGTAGGTTTACATCGTTCAGTGGATTGCCCAGAATCTGATTTGTCATAATTGAATGTATGCTGGCTGTCCAGTCTTATCAGTTGCCCTCTAATCTGTGTGTAAGAAAGAAGAAAGTTGTTTACAAGTAGGCCAGTAAATGAATAATTTTATTCAATTTGAAATGGAGTGATTTTAAATAGGGCTATTTGTTAGGCTAGACGGGCATCAGTTGAATGCATTCCATGGGAGGTTTTGTGGTGTCAGTCCTTCTGTCTCAAAGAGAAAGTGCTTTATACACTCACACCAATTAAAACAGGAGTGCAGCTATATCACAGTGGTTTTAGTCAAATGTACCATACTGTCATACTGATTTGACTACTGACCAGAAAGAGGCTGTGTCCACAAAGCCCTTTGGGGCTTTGCTCTTAAAAGGATTTCTCCAATGTAATGTCAGGGTTATAAGGAAGTCATCTGTACCTGGTTATAAATGATATCTAACCATTTCTATCTCCAGCATACTTGATAACAGTATTGGCAATTCATTTACATTGAAAATGAATGTTTGGTCTGTATGCTTGACCATGTTATGGACTGGTGTGTGTAGGCGTTTGTGGTTGTTGGATTCTGTTGGTTTCATAAGGACCGCTGCTACTTGTGTGGTATGTCATCTGTGTTTGGTCATGAGAACCCGCCTGGAGACCCGCACACATAAACCCATACACACGAACACAACAGCCGTACAAACAAACAGAACCACTCATACACACACCATAACACTTACATGTACAAAAACACACACAGTTCTCACACGCAGTTAATAATGTTTTGTAAACAAATAATTATTGTGGCCTCTAGTGGACTCTAGTCAAATCTTGTTTTACCCTGTCTTTCACAGCCTCGTTGCAGTTTAAGGATCCCCCGTCCCACATTGAGGCACGGCTAGGAGAGACAGCCCGTCTGACGTGTGTGTTCGGTGGATGTCCCCCTGTGGTGTCCTGTTGGATACGCAATAAAGAACCGGTACCAATAATATTTTCTAAAGAGTAAACAAGTATCACTAGCCTTCTGAGCGTGTGAGTGTACAGTTTGTCTTTTTTGTGTGACTCTCTCTCTCTCTGTAGGTTGTAGATGGGTCTGAGTTGTGGGTAGAGAGCAGTGATCAGAGCAGTACGTTGGTGATCGCAGAGCCAGGACCTGAGCACTCAGGGCGCTACACCGTTGTAGTACGAGACCGCAAGAGCTCGGCGCAGCACACCCTCGCTCTTTCTGTCATAGGTAAATAACACTTGCAAAGTATTTCTGTGCTTTGTGTGTTTTTGTGCCGAACCTGTTTGTAACCTGTACCGTGTCTTCCTGGTCCCAGAGCGGCCCCAGTCCCCAGCCTCCAGCCCCGTGGTGTCTCTCCTCTCTGTCTCTCCTCTCTGTTTGGTCCTGTCCTGGTCTGGGCCCTGCTACGACGGAGGCAGTGCTGTCCTGGGCTACGTGGTGGAGGTGAGGAGAAAAGGCCCCGCCGAGTCTGGGGGCTGGAGTGAGCTCACAGCCCATTGCAAGAGTACTTCTTACAAGGTGCGCTCCGGGCTTGAGCCTCAGGGAGAGTACTGCTTCCGGGTGAGGGCCTACAACGTGGTGGGGGTGAGCGAGCCCAGTGAGGAGTCTCAGCTTATCAAGATGGAGCAGATAGGTGAGCCATGTCGGTGTCTAAATTACGCAAATGTAAAATGTTAATCAAGCTTGTTTGTCTTTTCAATCAAGCTTGTTTTTTTTTTTTTTTTTTTTTTATCCCATTTTCTCCCCAATTTTCGTGGTATCCAATCGCTAGTAATTACTATCTTGTCTCATCGCTACAACTCCCGTACGGGCTCGGGAGAGACGAAGGTCGAAAGCCATGCGTCCTCCGAAGCACAACCCAACCAAGCCGCACTGCTTCTTAACACAGCGCGCCTCCAACCCGGAAGCCAGCCGCACCAATGTGTCGGAGGAAACACCGTGTACCTGGCCCCCTTGGTTAGCGCGCACTGCGCCCGGCCCGCCACAGGAGTCGCTGGAGCGCGATGAGACAAGGATATCCCTACCGGCCAAACCCTCCCTAACCCGGATGACGCTATGCCAATTGTGCGTCGCCCCACGGCCCTCCCGGTCGCGGCCGGCTGCGACAGAGCCTGGGCGCGAACCCAGAGACTCTGGTGGCGCAGTTAGCACTGCGATGCAGTGCCCTAGACCACTGCGCCACCCGGGAGGCCTCAACAAGACTTTTCAACTCAATCAATCTGTTTCCTATAGATTTGTATCATTAGGTGCGTCGTTTGATGCAGCCTATCTGATGACTGACAGCTCACATGTCTGTCTCTGTGTGTGATCTGTAGCTGAGCCACAAGAGGAGTCTCTTCGGACATATGAGGACGTCACCATCGACTCCACCCACAAGGTCACCGATCACTACAATGTACTGGAGAAACTGGGAGTGTGAGTATCTGCCATGAAGCATGACACAAAACACACACATGCCTGTGTGTAATGCAGTGTAGATAACAAAATGAGTTAAACTCACTGCCACCAGATCAGCAGGTTAGCGATAACCTCTCTTATCCTCTGGTAGGTTGGCATGAACAAAGATGTCTGTTCATCTAGATAAGGGACACTCACTATCTTGTTTCATGCCAGCTCTTGTTCACAATGTTTTTCAAGTGAAAAAAAATGTTCCCTCCCTTCTGAAATGTCAAAGACATAGCTGATCTGGCCTTGACAAAAACACTTGTTGGTTCAGTCAACAGAGAGGGGAATAGTGCGTCACAGAGCATAGAGGAGAGAGAAGTGTTCAAACAGGCATGTAGCAACCCTGATCATCTCCGTTTAGTCAGAATAAGGGATGTGGTTTAATTTTCTGACCCACTCACTCTATCATATCTTTTACACATGTATGTATCTCTACTAACACCTAGCTCTCCCTCCTCTGAACTCAGACAACTCTCTGCCTTTATACTGTACAAGTGATTTAGTGGTTAGGACCATAGAATATAGTCTTTTAATTCTAGTACTGTAGTTAGGACACAGGTTTTTTTCCTGACCATGACCTGACCAGGAAATCCCTAGTGAAACCTCCAGAGTTTTTCCTGGTCAGGTCACATGGTCAGGGATAACTCCGAGACAGCAATCCTTCCTTTACATTCCTGGGCAGATCTAGGTCAGATCTCTATCTCAGATCTCCAGATGGAGAAAGTTGTTCTGGAGCCATGGTTATACAGACGGTTTGGCACCGATTACCATTGCATTATGGTCCATGGGGTTCACAGCTCTGTGTGTCTATGTATACCTATAGCAGGGGTGGGCAAAATACAGATCCATCCCACGAGGCCATTCAATCCAGCCAGCGGGAGGTTTGAGTATTTATACATTTTGGGGGGAAATTGATTATTATAGGTTAAAAACAACACTCCGGGCGACTCTTGAACATCTAAAACTAGATATAAAGTTTGTAGAAATTATAATGGACCGATATAACTGCCATTTTTCTGGCCCGCAAATTTATTTTGACAAACAAATCGCGGGTCCCTTTGTTGAATTTTTAAATCCAGATGTGGCCCTCGAGACAATGTTTGCCCACCCCCCTACACACATTCATGTGATCATAGACTGATTCTGATTTGTAGGGACAAAAGAGTCTCATCAATCCATTGCAAAGCAACTATATTAGTGTGTGTAAAGCAGTTAAACTACGGCCATACTTAATCTTCCCCGGCCATACTTCCCCTGCCACCTGTAGGGCCAAAACCGTAAAAGCTACCGACACCAAAACAACTTTCAAATGTGCAGACTGACTCAATATAGATGCCTTCAACACACCTTTTGCTATCATTCCTACTTCATCAACTATAAAGCTGGTTGTATCCCCCATTCATTTCAATGGCGGAAAGCAGGCTTCAACATGAACTGAAATCAGTGTCACAACTTTTAGACAAAACATGTTGAGAGCTTAAAAACACTTTATATGGCTTATGGTGATCTACTGTAGTGCTCCCTCTACCCTACTATACCAGCCCACTATAACCCATTATAGTAACTCCACACCTACAGCCAATCCAAAATGGGTCACTATCACTAATCTGTAGCCTATGAAAAATCTATTACTACACTACCACTACAACTTCTTTCATTACTGTGAAAAACACCTAAAGAGGAGCAAGCAAACCACATGTTCTCGTTAATGACGTCGATCCCCTGTGACACTCCACAGGGGGAAGTTTGGCCAGGTGTTCAAACTGACTCACAAGGAGACGGGCCATGTGTGTGCCGGAAAGTTCTACAAGGGCCGGCGGGCCAAGGAGAGGGAGGCGGCCCGTAAAGAGATCGAGCTGATGAACTTCCTGCACCACCCCAAACTGGTCCAGTGTCTGGGGGCCTATGATCTCAAGCCAGAGATGGTCATGGTCATGGAGTTGTATGTATAGAATCTAGACAACAACCATTGACCACAATACAACCATTGACCACAATACAACCATTGACCACAATGCATGGCAGTGGAAGCCATAGAGCCCTGTAGAAGTAAATGCATGACGTCCGCAGTCACTAATGTGAATGGAGTTCATTTGAATTGAGTTGGATTGAATCAAATTGAAAATACAACCTTATTGATCCTGTGATTGTTTGTGTATGTGTGCAGCATTGGCGGCGGTGAGCTGTTTGAGCGTATAGTGGACGACAGCTTTGTGCACACGGAGCCGGCCAGTGTGCACTACATGCAGCAGATCGTGGAGGGGATGGGCTACATGCACCAGAAGAACATCATCCACCTGGACCTGAAGCCTGAAAACATAGTGTGTGTTGACCACACTGGCACGCACATCAAGATCATTGACTTTGGCCTGGCCAGCAAGCTGGGTGAGTGTGGGGCTGGCTGAGTGACAGAGCCAAGGGTGTTGCAGGTTTTGGAAACATTGTTGGTTTGCATTGCAACACCTGGAAAGTGAATGTCTGCCTCTGTGTTCACTGTGATATATATATATATATATATATGGGCTGTGTCTTAAATGGTACCCTATTACCTATTTAGGGAATAACTTTTGATCAGGGCCCATAGGGCTGTGTTGAAAAAGGCCCTGGTCAAAATTAGTGCACTATGTAGGGAATAGGGTGTCGTTTGGGATGCATCCTCATTACCCTGAGGTGTTGTCTGTCCTCCAGACCCCTCCACTCCCCTGAAGGTGATGCACGGGACACCAGAGTTTGTGGCTCCAGAGGTGATTGGCTATGAGCCTGTTAGCTTAGCTACAGACATGTGGAGCATTGGAGTCATCTGCTATATATTGTGAGTACTAAGGCAATTTTCTATTTCATTCATTCTCAATTAGACATTCTTCTCTGCCTACAACAGGGCTTGACAAAATTGAGCTTTTCTGCCACCTAGTGGCCATACATTGCTATTGCTCATATCAAGTTGAAATGCGTGTGTCTGCATGCGTGTGTTCAGACTGAGTGGTGAGTCTCCCTTCCAGGGTAACAGTGAGGCCGAGACCCTGGCCTTGGTGACTGGTGCTCAGTGGGAGTTTGACGAGGAGAGCTTCGACGAGATCACTGACCAGGCCAAAGACTTCATCAGCTCCCTGCTCAACAAGGAACCAAGGTCTGGGACAACACCATATTCCATATACCTGTACCAATATATAGTCTCTGAGTGACTGTCTATGGATGAGCCTAGCTCTGTCTCCCTTCTAACCGCCCATCTGTCCTCTAACCCTCTCTATCTGTCCCCAACCAGGCGCAGGATATCCTGTGAGGAGGCTCTGGTCCACTCCTGGATAGCTGAGCCCATCTTAGCCGACCCCAGCATCACCAAGTGTCTCTCCAAGGAGAAGATGAAGAGGTACCTCGCCAAGCAGAAGTGGAAGGTAGGTAGTGGGTTCCCCACCAGGAGGACACTTTGTATTTTACTACATTTCATCATCCCCCAGTTGGTGTGAAACTGACTGAAGCCTCTCTGTGTATCTCCTGTAGAAAACAGGGAAAGCCCTGCTGGCGCTGAAGAGGATGGCTCTGCTGTCTAAAGCCGATGGGCCTGGCACTGCCACCACCCCTGCAGAAGGTGAGACCTCCCTCCATACTTCCAAAACCTGCCATACCCAATACAAACCATGTCAGTTTCTCATAACCCTACCATTCCTCATGTGATATACAGAGGTGCAACTTTTCATTCTGAAATTGCATTTTTGTCCCCCACAGTTTAATAGTTGGAATGTGATACAAAATGAGGCAACGATGTGCTTTAGTACCATGCAAACCCACTTCTAAAACCAAAGTTGCGCCCCTAGTGATATATGACCCTGTTAGACCTGTCAACCAGATGAGCGCCACGCATACCATTGGTTGACTTGTCCTCAGTCTGGCTGACCAGGCTATGGACTCTGTGAGCCTTGACCCTGCTGTCTGACCCCTGACAGACAGCCCCCTGAGTCCTGAGGCAGAGCAGGCCCTGCAGTCTCTAGAGGTCAAACTCCAGGGGGTGCCCCAGTTCTCCCTGACCCCAACGGACCAGACTGCCTCCCAGGGCTCCACCGCCCGCCTCTCCTGTCACCTCACAGGTACCTACCTATACACCGCATTACACTACGAACAGCTTCCATCTCGATCGCTTTATTAGACATGTTTGGTTGACCGAATTACACGTTCAGCTGGGGCTTGTAAAGATTTTAAATGCTTTGTTTTAAAGTTGGACATTGATTAAGAGCAATCATGCCTTACTAAGTCCCTTGCTCAAGGCCACATCCTGCTGTGTAATACACGTTAAGCTTTTTAGTTCAAGTGTGTAACCACATTCCATTCCTCAGCTCTTGTCATTGGATGTTTCCTCTCTCACCCCTCTGACCTTTCCTTTCAGGGTATCCTGACCCAGAGGTGGTGTGGTTGAGGGGTGAGGAGCCTCTGGAGGAGTCATCCCGGGTGCAGATAGAGTATGAAGAGGATGGGCTCTGCACCCTGGTCCTGGTCCAAGTTGGGCCAGAGGACTCGGATGTTTACACCTGTAGGGCCACCAACGACCAGGGGAAGGCACTGTGTTCAGCCAAACTCATAGTAAAGGAATAGGTTTGTTCAGAACTGTGAATACGTATTGAAACACAAACAAGCAGATGTGCAGAAATTCAGACGCCCATATTTGTGAAATGTCTTTCAAACATTCCAGATAATGTTGTGTAGCCACTAAACTCTGTACATTACGGCTCTTGTGAAACAACTCTTTGATTTCTGATTGAAAACCTCTAAGTCCTGCTAGTTATTTTGGACATGCGTACGGGTTTGAAAATAATAATCCTGTGAATTAAGACTGTCAATAGAGTAAGTGTCTTAATAGTAAAGGAATCTTTTTGCACCAAGTATGGTTGTTAAACATTTGCCAGATGCAAGTTTAATGTGCATGTATTGTAACCGCTATGAATTTGGAATCATTTATTTTCCCCAGTGAACCCAGTTTCCCAGTTGCCTCTAAGACCAATGGATTTTTATTTTTACAGTTATGTCCACCAGATGACAGCATATTCTTTTGAAAAAGAGTTGGTCTTGTGGTGGAACACCAGCCTTGTGGAAAGTGTGACAAAAGACAGGAAGCATAATTCCACAGCATTGTAACCCCACTGTGTGCTACAGATTACTATTTTATGTCTACTAATTTAAGGGCTGGATTCAATCCATTACGCCGAAACTCTGCGCTGAGTGTGCTTGAAATTTTAAAGGTGATTTCCAATTGAGCCGGTTTGCTGTAAATGCAGTTGCCACTGACATTGCCTTTAAATGTCAATCGGGCTACAACGCGGAACTTCTGCGATACGGATTGAATACAACCCTTATATAAAAAATAAAGTAATTTCAACCAATTAGCTGTTGAAATGTGTTCCATGTTTACATGGGGAAGAGCAGGAAGCCGCTGCAGTACATGGCGTCGTCATAGACCAGCCTGTTAGCCTGTAACTCAACATAGACATCATCTCCCACCTCCAGAGGAATGACCACTGCGTCGCTGCCACGGGCATCGGTTCCTACAGTGTCCCAGACAGACACCAGCCTCTGGCCATTCTTTGTCAAGCACACCACAGAATTAGGAGGGGTGTTCAGGTTGTTCATCATGAAACGGAAGTAGTACATTCCTTTGACTGTGGCAGTGAAGATACCTGTAGGGACATAGCTTAGTTTCTAAACACAACACATGATGCAACACACAGAATATCTAGTACCTGTGGCAGGGTTGTAGGAGCTGCCGGTGTTTGAGAAGACCTTGTACTGCAGGGGAATGGGAGTGGTGAAAGGTCCAGTGTCCCCTGTGCCCGTCTCCCGGAGAGTTGCGGAGAAGGCCACCTGAGAGAGATGAGAGGCTGTTAGAAAGTTAAATATAGGATAATCCCTGTAATATACAGAAGCAATGGGTGGATAGGAGGTTGGTGACACCTGAAAAGTGCTATATTACCTCCAGTTAGTCTCTTCAGCTCCTCCACTTCATTCTCACTGGTTTGTAACCGGGTCTCCATGAGTCGCAGTTTCTCCCACGTGACTCCTAGTTTCTCTCCTCTAAATTCGTTAACCAGAGAACCAGTGTCAGATGGGTAGCATTCATTGCTGTGGTCTCCCTGAGAGAGAGATAGACAGCAGCATAGTGGCAGAAAAAAAGACTGCAATACAATTCATTCTCAAACTCATGTTCTTCTGAAACCTTTCCTGAAGTACAGTTCTGTGTTGTTTCTCAGCCTAGTCTTTATAAATATGCTATCAGGAAGTAGGAACTATTAAATTTTTCTGAGATGTTCTAAACACTTTTTTTTTTTTTTACAGTACTTACTGGTCCTTCAGGTTTTGGGCAGGTGAGCAAATGGGCGTGACATTCTGATAACCCATTGTCTTCCTCCAGTTACAGTTTTTCTTGATTGCTAAAACACTTTGAACGAAACTGGGGTCCACTTGATCTCCATCATAACCTAATGAGCACAACAGTAGTCATTGCTTTCACACACAGTGCAAATGCTCAGCACATTTTTGCAAAACACTAAGCACAACTCTTTACAAAAGATGGAAAAGTCAGTTGAGTAAATCATGACTAAACAAAAATAAAACATTTGGTCACAGCTGATACAAATTACTACCATGAATGTGAACCTCTTCTGCACGTGTGCAAAACTTCTTTGCACAATTATTCAATCAGTCCTTGAAGACAATTTAAGCTTAAAAGTGTGGTCGGATGCTTTATATGGAGGGTGTGACACCATGCAGAGGCCAAATAAAGTACTGCATCGCTGTGCGCCTCTCAAATTTTGTAAAAGCTCCTTTTAACTCTGCATTGACACGATTGGTTGATGGTAGGTGGGGGTGTGAGGTCCTGTATTCACACAAACTCACTTCCTTGACAGCTTCCTTCAGAACAGCTCTGCTCTGTGAAGCGCAAAAAGTAGGTTTGCTCTGACTTGTGAGGAGGCCACATGACAGTAAGTGCTGTACGGCCAACACTGACGTCGTTGACCATGCCAGCACCTGTTATTCATGCATAAAAGAGGTCACCTCTGAGTTGCTGTTTACCAACAATGGACCAAGTAAAAGGTGCTAGCTACATGGTCAGTCCAATGTCTGCATTGGCCCGTACAGCATTTACTGCGATACAGCCTCTGCAGAAGTCAGGGCATTCATACTTCTTGCGCTTAGAGAAGCAGAGCAGCTGAGCAAGAGCTGTTGTGATGGAAGTTGTCAAAGGAAGTGAGTTTGTGTTTATACAGGAACTCTCGCCCCCACCTACCATCAATGAATCATGTCAATGCGGAGCTATACGGCATGCCCCCAGAGGCTCCACAGTTGTGTCAGAGCCTCCGACCACAAATCCACATCAAGCATACATTGGCTTGAGAGGCCGAGGGCAAAGGAAAGGTAGAGTGATTTGTTTGGACACATGTTCAAGCAATCAAGGAAAAACTATAAATGCGTCATCTTTCTAAATGAATACCTCATGATCAATACAATGGCCAATAGCCTATTCAGCTATTCATTATGTCCACTAGAAAGCAACCTATTCATTGGAGGAAGAGAAGTCAATGTTTGGCTTTTTCAGTGGCTTGATATAACACATATCGGCTGAGAAAAGTGGATTATAACAGGGAAGTAATTGATACTGTAGACCTACATAATGTTGTTTGAACCAGTTATGAGAGAATGAATGGGTAAGGCCATCACTACACTTATTTTGGTCATGCATCCCTGTCGGGAGACAAGGCTTCTAGGTTGGGGGGGTCATAAAGGTGTCACTTAAACCCCGAGGTGGACTAGGTCAGATTGTTTATTAACTAAATCAATCCATCAAATTATGCCAATAGTGTTTTAACATTGCAAAATCAAATTTATATAGCCCTTCTTACATCAGCTGATATATCAAAGTGCTGTACAGAAACCCAGCCTAAAACCCCAAACAGCAAGCAATGCAGGTGTAGAAGCACGGTGGCTAGGAAAAACTCCCTAGAAAGGCCAAAACCTAGGAAGAAACCTAGAGAGGAACCAGGCTATGAGGGGTGGCCAGTCCTCTTCTAGCTGTGCCGGGTGGAGATTATAACAGAACATGGCCAAGATGTTCAAATGTTCATAAATGACCAGCATGGTCAAATAATAATAATCACAGTAGTTGTCGAGGGTGCAACAAGTCAGCACCTCAGGAGTATATGTCAGTTGGCTTTTCATAGCCGATCATTGAGAGTATCTCTACCGCTCCTGCTGTCTCTAGAGAGTTGAAAACAGCAGGTCTGGGACAGGTAGCACGTCCGGTGAACAGGTCAGGGTTCCATAGCCGCATGCAGAACAGTTGAAACTGGAGCAGCAGCACGGCCAGGTGGACTGGGGACAGCAAGGAGTCATCATGCCAGGTAGTCCTGAGTCATGGTCCTAGGGCTCAGGTCCTCCGAGAGAGAGAAAGAAAGAGAGAATTAGAGAGAGCATACTTAAATTCACACAGGACACCGAATAAGACAGGAGAAATACTCAGATATAACAGACTGACCCTAGCCCCCCGACACAAACTACTGCAGCATAAATACTGGAGGCTGAGACAGGAGGGGTCAGGAGACACTGTGGCCCCATCCGATGATACCCCCGGACAGGGCCAAACAGGCAGGATATAACCCCACACACTTTGCCAAAGCACAGACCCCGCACCACTAGAGGGATATCTTCAGCCACCAACTTACCATCCTGAGACAAGGCCGAGTATAGCCCACAAAGATCTCTGCCACGGCACAACCCAAGGGAGGGGGGGGCGCAAACCCAGACAGGAAGACCACGTCAGCGACTCAACCCACCCCTCCTAGGGACAGCATGGAAGAGCACCAGTAAGCCAGTGAATATGCTACAGGGTTTAAATTCAAATGATTGTCATTCATCTCTTGGCAAATAGCCTAAAAAGTGTCAGGTCAGTTTAAAATCAGTCTTCAGGTGTTTTGTGTTGTGTTCCTTCCTGGCTCTTACACAACTAATTCTCAAGTCATGTGCCTTCCTGGAACTGTCCTGATGGAACAGGTTTACTACAGGACAACTTTCTCTTACTGGAGCCAAGTTGTTCTCTTGGCTGTTGAAACAAGACTTTCTACACATCTGTAATTCTACCAACTTTAACCTAGCTCCATCTTGACGATTACCGTAATCAACAATGAACAGAAGACACGCAGTTGACAACACATTCAAGATAAATGCATGAGGCACAAAGAGTTTATCAAAATATGAGCTTTTTAATTTTCCAGTCACACACCAAAAAAGTTGCATTAGTGTCAGAAGAAAAAGCTGACCGCTCAGATGTTTTTGAACACCGCAAAGGAGTCACTTCATCTTCTGTAACGTATAGAAGGTCCCTTTCAAACATGAACATTTGAACAACAAACATCCACTTCCATCCCAAATAAAAAATAGTATGTACATTCAAGTAAATTCAAGTTTCTGTAATGCAAATAAATAGGTGCTTTTGTGTACACAACAAAATCCAAAAGAGAAGACCCAGTCTCTTGCAGAAGGCATTCCATGTTGAAATTGAGTGGTGAGGGGTTTCAGGTGGTGGTGAGGGTTTTCAGGTGGTGGTGAGGGTGGTAGGGAGTGAGACTTAGTCCATGTGTCGGTGAGTGAGGGGCCAGGTAGGGGTCTTCTCATGCTGCTCGCCTCCTTGTTGGCACCTCCTGGAGGGGACCGCGGTGGCCCCCATATAGCTTGGCTGCCCTCGACTCAAAGGCGTTCACCATCTGCTTCACCACCTTGTCAAAGAACAGGGTGGCCAGCTGGGAGTGCAGCGGGGACCTGAACTCGAAGGATACCTGAAGAGTGAAGGGGAGGAAATAATAAGTACACTCAAATTCCATGCTGCTGACACAAGTTTACCTATCCATCTGAGGAATATTGTTTCCTTTGAAAACAGTGCTCATACCCAAAATGAGGGACCACCATCTGTATTCCTGTTAAGAGAATTTTGTTCTCAAGGTACATAACCCAATTTAATTACATTACTCAGTCTGAAAACCAGAATTTGTAAGATCCTGGTCGAATGAAACAGACGGAGGCCCAGCTAAAACAGTCAAAGGTTTATTCACGGGCACGTTCTAAAGTCAAGAATACAAAACAATTCATTTTATACTGACTTCACGCCCACACATTCACACAACCATACGCACAAACAGATGCACACACATGTCCTGCTACCCAGCCGACAGAGATTAGTGACCTTGTCCTTGACACGTACTCCCTGTTCTCTCCCAAATCTCTAGTCAGGTCGGCACCAAGCTCAGACAGTCTGTGTTTAAAATACCATAAAGACATGTTGTCTTTACCCTAAGTCTGACTAGACTACACATTTACTGATTATGATTTTATACATTCTAATCACTTCCATACAATTATATGTTTCAGGGTGGAATATTCTAATCATTCAATTAACCGATAATTCTCACCTATCAATTCCTGATTTAATGGCTGGCTGACAGACAGACAATGAACTCATTCCATTCCGCACTATTCATTATTCCTGCCAAGTCATCCTAAGGCCTTTCTTAAATGAGGCCGTCCAAAAGACAGTCTCCATCTCCCACTACAGGTAACCTGTCCCAATATCTGGGTCACGAAGTTCCTGACAGGGAGTAGAGAGGGAGAGATATCCCTATGACCTCTCTGGTCAGCTATGTGAAGAGGCTAGGAACACTAACAACTACTGGATATAAATAAAACCTAAATTGCCTTTACTCAACTTCTTCCTTCCAAAAAAAGTATCTTTATAGGTTGAGAGAAGTGCAAGGCCTGGTGTAAAACTAGCCCCCTGGCAGGCAATTTGATCTCAAGCCCTTAAGTTCATTAGTAATCACTCATGTTCGCGTGAACACCGACGTAACATTCATAAATGTTAACTACACTAAGATGACGTGTACTTCAGTGGGCTATTATCTGACCTTGCTGACTTTAAGGTCTCAGGCTGACACCAACTGAAAGTGAACTGTGCTGGTGGACAAAATGGTGGTACTCACATGGAAGTTGATGTTGCAGGAGTCTGGTTGGTCCTCGGCTGCAGGTGCAAACCTCCATATCGTCTCCAGGTGGCTGAAGAGGGATCCGTCTGTACACACGGCCTGTGAGACAACACGCACACTCATTACACACTGCTCTTGTCCAGGACATGGCCCCAGACAAAGCCTCTCTAATCCTTGCTCTATGGACGTAGGAGCACAATGTTAGCAGCTAGGTGATCAAAAAAAACTATTTAGTATTTATCCCCTAGGAGGATCTAATCAATGTATTACAGACGATTTAACCCATTCAGCCAGTCCCATAGTACATTTGAATCCCACAAATTACAGTACTGAAATCTCACATGATATGCCTTCAGAAAGTACACACCCCTTGACTGTTTCCACATTTTGTTGTGTTACAGCCTGAATTTAAAATGAATTACATTGGGATTGTGTCACTGGCCAACACACACAAAACCCCATAATGTCAAAGTAGAATTAAGTTTAGAAATGTGTACAAATTTATAAAAACGTAAAGCTGAAATGTCTTGAGTCAATAAGTATTCAACCCCTTTGTTACAGCAAGCCTAAATAAGTTCAGGAGTAAAAATGTTGCTAAACAAGTCACATTAGTTGCATGGACTCACTGTGTGCCATAGTGTTTAAGGGAACCTATTGGTAGATGGGTAAAAAAATAAAAATAAGCAGACATTGAATATCCCTTTGAGCATGGTTTTGTTATTAATTACATTTTGGATGACGTATCAAATCAAATGTTATTTGTCACATACACATGGTTAGCAGATGTTAATGCGAGTGTAGCGAAATGCTTGTGCTTCTAGTTCCGACAATGCAGTAATAACCAACGAGTAATCTAACCTAACAATTCCACAACTACTACCTTATACACACAAGTGTAAAGGGATAAAGAATATGTACATAAAGATATATGAATGAGTGATGGTACAGAACGGCATAGGCAAGATGCAGTAGATGGTATAGAGTACAGTATATCCATATGAGATGAGTAATGTAGGGTATATAAACATAAAGTGGCATAGTTTAAGTTTAAAGTTTAAGTTTAAAGGCATAAGCATAGTTTAAAGTGGCTAGTGATACATGTATTACATAAAGATGGCAAGATGCAGTAGATGATAGAGTATCATATACATATGAGATGAGTAATGTAGGGTTTGTGAACATTATATTAAGTGGCATTGTTTAAAGTGGCTAGTGATACATTTTTACAATACAAAGATACAGGTGTCCTTCCTAACTCAGTTGCCAGAGAGGAAGAGAACCGCTCAGGGATTTCACCATGAGTCTAATGGTGACATTAAAACAGAGAGTTTAATGGCTGTGATAGGAGAAAACAGACAATGGATCAACAACAGTGTAGTTACTCCACAATATTAACATAATTGACAGAGTAAAAATAAGGAAGCCTGTACAAAATAAAATATTCCAAAACTTGCATCCTGTTTGCAATAAGGCACTAAAGTAAAACTGCAAAAAGTGGCAAAGAAATCAATTTTATGTCCTGAATACAAAGGGTTGTGTTTGCCCCAAAACATAACACATCACTGTGAACTACTCTACATATTTTCAAGCATGGTGGTGGCTGCATTATGTTATGAGTATGCTTGTCATTGGCAAGGACTAGTGAGTTGTTTAGGATAAAAAATAAACAGAATAGAGCTAAGCACAGACAAAATCCTACAGGAAAACCTGGTTGTCTGCTTCCCAACAGACACAGAAAAAAATTCACAAAATTCAGCATGACAATAGCATAAAACGCAAGGCCAAAGAAGACAGTGAATATTCCTGAGCGGCAGAGTTACAGTTTGACTTAAAAATCGGCTTGAAAATCTATGGCAAAACTTGGAAATGGCTGTCTAGCAATGATCAACAACCAACTTGACAGAGCTTGAAGAATTAAAAAAAATAATGTGCAAATATTGTACAATCCAGGTGTGCAAAGCTCTTAGATTTACCCAGAAAGACTCACAGCTGTAATCACTGCCAAAAACGATTCTAACATATGTTGACATAAAAATGAAATACAGAAATATATAATTTATCAATTTGCAAAAATATCATGTTTTCACTTTGTTATTATGGGGTATTCTGTGTAGATGGGTAAGAATTATTATTTTTATCCGTTTTGAATTCAGATTGTAACAAAATGTGGAATAAGTCAAGGGGTATGAATACTTTCTGAAGGCACTCTAAATAGGGCACAATTTCCATATTGATACAGGATGTCTACCCTCTCCTTGCTATAAACCGTGTTGTACAATGTTATCCGGGCTTACCCTGACTTGGTGGTTTGGGACAACCGTGACCTCCGAGGTGTAACGCTCCACGATGGGAGGGAACCCAATCTCCAGCTGGGCCCGGACATCCCCGTTCCTTCCCTTCACGACCCGGGACTTCTTACACCAAGGGACAAAGTGCTGGTACTGGTCCACACTGGCCACCACACTGTACATCTGCTCTGGAGTGTACCTGGATGGGGAAGGAGAGGGGGATCAAGAAGATGCTCAAAGGACTACTCATGTACACTTGAAAAATAATAAGTCAGGAGTAAACATTGGACTGTGATATAGGAAAGATACAATATGCGCCGGTCTATTTCAATCCAACCACATGTTAACTGAAGGGTATTGAAGTTGAGAATAGGAAAGTGGGGCTTTAGAATCACCTCTGGTCAACAGGGGATGACAAGACAGAGGGGCAGAGAGGAGTTGTGTGTGTGATAATGTCTCACCCTAGTGTGCGGCTCTCAGAGTAATCCATCCTGCGGGCAGTGATGGAGGCAGCCAGGTTAATGAAGCTGCGGGAGGGTGTGGTTCGGAGGAGGGGGGAGGACAGCAGAAGGGTGGCACGCCGTGCTGACAGGGCCCCACAGCTGCCCAGGTGTCTGGGGGGAGGAGAAGAGGGAGAAAAATGTGTTAATCTTTGGTAAAGCATACTGGTCTTATGCTCACATAGGTTAAGTCACCTGCTGTGGTGATTTTTTTTTTTTAGATTGGAAAGATCTTTCCAAACTCCAGAATAAAAAAATAACAGTTTTAAAGTATCATAACAAAGACGATCTAAATTATTTTGTCCCAATTTGGTGAAAATAGTCTGGTTGTGTGTTTAAATCCCAGACTTAAAAACAATGAGATCAGATCAAGCCCTTTCAAAGAGCTCTATAACTTCCACTATGTAGTAGGCCTATCTAAAATGGTTACTGAACTCAGACAAATTTGTCGGATAAAGTAAGACACCTGCGGGGTATGAACAGAGCATGTTGACTGCACCGTGTGTAGGAGCCTAGAAGACCTGCCAGAGGGACCCCCTTCCCCTCTCAGTCCTGTGACTCAAGTGACTCAACATCTCACATTAGCCCGCTCAAAAAAACATTGCCATACAAAATAGCTCACTGCTTCAAATGAAACCCCCAACTTCTAGCCAAATTGATAGCCTTCCCTACATAGTCACCTAGGCCAGTCCTTCCTGAACTTTTTCACTCATGCCCCCATTGCCACGGGAAGATGTTTGCGGTGGTGTGAGCTGCAGATGGCTGTATCGCACCCCTAATACACGAGTAGTAAAGGCCTAAATATATGTTTTTAAGGGGGCCCTACTTCCCACGGATATGCATCCCCCCCTTTCATCATGAGGGAACATCTCCTGCCCCCCCCCCCCTTCAAATGTGTATTCTAAACATAATACAGAGGAATGATTGATTCTGCTGGTCAGAGTCTGGGAGACAGGTAGGCTGCCTCTTACTGGGGAGAGAAACAGACATTTTGGAGCCTACTGCCTGACATTCAGATAAACAGACATTTTCTAATTCTGTAGCCTAATGTACGCCAATATAGGACAAACCGTTAACAATCGCGAGATGTGCATCTTGTCACTTCGCAATAGAAACTTTCTCCATTTAGATATTTTTTTCTTCTTCCATAATTCTTAACATGTTCAATTGTACTGCACTATTATTTGTTCCAAATTAGCTCAGGATTTTACCAAACTTTATTTGTAACCGGAAATCCATCTAAATTCTCTACATTTTCTTTTTTTTCTTATTTTGTTAGTTTATCATCTACCTCTCTGCTGCCCCCCTGCAAACCCTAGTCTCAGATTTAAAACATTATTTTATGTTAAAAAAAATGATTGCCGTTCTATTCAACCATTGTGAAAAATAAATAAGCCACAGGCTACAGTTGGTGAATGATCCAAACAGCCTACACGCCGCCGGTTTTCGTAAACATGCTGGAGGATCGCTCACCGGCATTTTTGCACTTACCTGATATTTGTTCTGTTGGGATTTCCTCGTATAACTTTTGAAGAGTGTACTTCAGACATCTCAACCAGTGCCCGGAAAAGAAGAGGGGTGGTTTTGATGGCCATGCTAGATGTTTGTGGAAATGCAAATTCTCAAAAGTTTGAAGAGAAGCGTTTACTCCCCGGCTTTGTCCAAGGTCTGCTATAAAATCATGTGTCACTCAGGTTGCATAAATTGGACCAATAATGTGTGACGTGGAGGGGGGGGTCTATGTCAGACAACCAATCGGAAGGAAAGATAGGAGTGTTATAGGCTATTGAGTATTCAGGATAGATCAATCAGTCATCATGCTATAAATTCCCATACAGACCATTCATTATTTTGGGTAGTTTCACACGCACGCACGCACTCTCATTCCAGTTGCCTACTGCAGGTATGAAAACTATTTGCGCGATCAGTTTTCGATATCGCTCATTTGCACTTCACGTCAATGATATCATGTCAGCGTGTGGGACTGTGGGTCAATTAACCTTGTCGGAGTGGGCGCCCTGATTCTAGTTTGTGAGCTAGGCAGGCTACTGCCTGGGAAGGTCTCCCACTCAGAAGTACGAGATGGGGACGGGGGTAGGTTGACCTCAGGTCTCCCCACTGGAAGCCCGAGGTAGGGGGATCGGGTGAATCTATCAAATAGCGCACCTCTAACTTTGTACAGTACAAATGCAATTAGTAAAATCAGTCACACTAGGAAATGCAACCAAATAAACCACAATTCATTCATAATACTGTGAATATATAGTTCCACAGACATGTTGTTGCATTTTTTCTGGTTTGTGCGAAATCGTAAAGAATAATATAAAACCAGTCTGCACACCACCAAGGTGAATTGGTTTAGTCTTGACTCTTGGTTGACAGTGTTGGGGGATGGGCAATGTATTGATGCTCGAGTGAAAATCAACAAAAAATGGTTTCTATTCGTCTTTGTTATTTCTTTTTGATATGTATTAGTCTTATTTTTGTATATAATTTTTATATTTTTAAATTATGTTATTTATTTGTGGTGTTCCAAATGTCTGAATAAAAATTACAGTTAGTGCAGAATGGTGCTTTTTGGGGGAGGAGGCTGAAGGGGGGTTCGCCCGGGGAGCCATACAAGCTAGTCACTGGGCTGGACATAAGTAAAAGTGGCTGGGCCAAAATTTTCCAGTAAAAATACTGCACAAATTCCCCCCCAACATATTTAAGTGAAAAATTGTGCAATCACATTACATAATTTAACACACAACACAGGATAAATGTGACCAGGAAACACCACAAATTTCCCTTGACAAACGAGCCCGTTATTATTGCAAAGTAGTCCGCGCAAGTGCACAACTACACAACCGCTTACAACATAATGAAATATACAACATGTCTATCAACTACATATTCAGAGAGAGAGAGAAGAGGAGGAGAGAAGAAAAGGAAGGAAGGAAGAATAGAATAGAAAGCCCTGAATGTGTTTTCATTCAGCCCAAAAGAGCACAATTTTTACCATTTGAAAACAGCCACACACAATACAATAGAAAGCCGTTAGGGTTATACCATGAACTGTATGGCTGGTATGAAATTAATAGCTCACTTTGAATAAGCAAACACTACAGTAAGGTCACTCGGGCATAAAAAACATGAAATCATTATACATAATTCATGTATGACTAGCTCACTTGAATCAGCAAACATAAACTTGGCCTACCAAAGCAGGCATGAAAACATGAAATCATCATACATGGCCTAATATCGGGTATGAATTGTCACAACCTGATCTGTTTCACCTGTCCTTGTGCTTGTCTCCACTCCCCTCCAGGTGTCGCCCATCTTCCCCATTATCCCCTGTGTATTTATACCTGTGTTCTCTGTCTGTCTGTGGCAGTTTGTCTTGTTTGTCAAGTCAACCCAAGTGATTCTCTCAGCCCCTGCTTTCCCCCAGCATCTCTTTTTTTCTCACCCTCCTGGTTTTGTCCCTTGCCTGTTCTGCCACTGAGGCCGCCTGCCTGAGCCTGCCTGACGTCCTGTACCTTGTGCTCCTCTGGATTACTGACTCCTGACTGCTCTTGACCTGTCTTTTGCCTGCCCCTGTAGGATTATTAAACTGTTTATTCGACGTTGTCTGCATCTGGGTCTTACCTTCAAACCTGATAGTACGAACTGGACATGACTGACCCAGCAGACCCGGACCAGCTGCGCAACACCATCTCCTCCCAAGGAGCCACCATCGGTAGGCACAAAGAATTGCTTCGTGGCCTTATGGAAGGGGTCCAAACGTTGGCTGAACGTCATAACCGGGCGTTGGACATTTTGCTGCCGCAATTCCGCGGGTTGTCTGGGAGGCAGCCTACCACGGTGGTAACCCCACAGCCCCTCAGTAACTCAGCTGTGAGCAGCGCCGTCTCATCAGTCACTCCACCTTCTCGGGAGCCCTGCTTATCTCCTCCGGAACGCTTCAATGGAGAGTCGAGCAGCTGTTGGGCGTTCCTAGCTCAATGTGCCCTCATCTTCGAGCTTCAGCCCTCCTCCTTCCCCTCAGATCGCTCCAAGATAGCCTCCCTCATCACCCTGATGTCAGGGAGGGTTCTCATCTGTGCTACTGCTGTATGGGAACAACAGCCGGCCATATGCGTTAGCGTGGAGGGGTTCGTGGGAGAGGTGAAGAAGGTTTTTGATGCCCCGTTCTCCGGGAGAGAAGCTGCACGTAAGATAATCCAGCTTCAGCAGGACTCCCGCATTGTGGCCGACTATGCGGTGGATTTCCGCACGTTGACAGCGGAGAGTGCTTGGAACCAGGAAGCGCTGTTCGATATGTTCCTACACGGCGTCTCGGAGGAGTTACCTACGGATCTCGATTCCCTTATCGCTTTGACCATCCGAATGGCTGGGCGAAAACGGGAACGACGGAAGGAGAGAAAATTCGATTAAGCTCGCTCGTCCAGGGATTCCACCTTGCCTCAGAGTCATCCTGGAAGTCCCCGGCGATCCCGTTGCCGAGAGTCACCGAAGACGGCAGAGTCACCGCTTCCCAAGTCTATGCAACTATGCAGAGCTGGGCTGTTACCAGCAGAATGGCAACACAGGATCAACACACAGAGTTGTCTGTATTGCGGGACTTTGGGTAATTTTGTGGCGTCTTGTCCTTTAAAAGACCAGGCTCACCGGTAGGAGCGAGTACTCTGGTGGGTCATATGGGAAACCTTTCTGCTTCCCTTGCTCGCACCCCTTTTCATGCCATTCTGCTGTGGGAAAACCAGTCTAAATCTCGCCGGGTCCTCATTGACTCTGGGGCCGATGAGAGCTTTTTGGACGCTACCCTGGCTTCCAAGCTGAACATCCCCACTCAGCCCCTCTCCATTCCCATGGATGTTAGAGCGCTGGATGGTTGCTCTATAGGCCGGGTCACTCATAATACCACTCCCATAAACCTACGGGTGTCAGGGAATCACAGCGAGACTATTCAATTTCTGCTCAAGTCTCCTCAGATTCCTGTGGTTTTGGGATTCTCCTGGCTCCCCTCATCAACTGGTCTACGGGTGCCATCATGGGCTGGAGTCCGTTCTGCCACGCCCATTGTCTGAAGTAAGCGCAGCCCGCTCCGGGACGGCTTCCTGTGGGCTCGGAAGGTGCCCCGGACCTCTCCACCATCCCTGCGGAATACCAGGACCTCCGGGAGGTGTTCAGCAAAGCCTGGGCCACGTCGCTTCCACCGCACCGACCCTATGACTGCGGGATTGACCTTCTCCCTAGCACCACGTCACCCCGGGGATGTCTGTACTCTCTGTCGGTACCGGAGACTAAGGCTATGGAAACCTCCATTGGGGACTCCCTATCTACTGAATTTATCCATCCCTCTTCCTCTCCCACCGGCGCAGGGTTCTTCTTCGTGGAGAAAAAGGTGCATTGCACCTGTGCATTGACTACCGGGGACTCGATGACATTACGGTTAAGAACCATTACTTGCTACCACTCATTTCCTCGGCCTTTGAGCTGCTCCAGGGGGCCACTGTGTTTTCCAAGCTGGATCTACGGAAAGCCTACCACCTGGTGCGGACACGAGAGGGGGATGAGTGGAAGACTGCCTTCAAGACGGCCAGCGGCCACTACGAGTATCTGGCCATGCCTTTTGGCCTCACCAACGCCCCTCCTGTGTTCCAGGCTCTGGTAAATTATGTTCTCCGCGACATGTTGAACCGGTTCGTCTTCGTCTACATTGATGACATCCTCCCCCCCCCCCCCCCCCCCCCCCAAGAACACGTGGCAGGTTCTTCGATGCCTTATGGAGAATCAACTGTTTGTGAAGGCGGAGAAGTGCGAGTTCCATCGCGCCACCATCCCCTTTCTAGGTTACATCATCTCTGCTGGGAGTGTCCAGATGGATCCCGGGAAGGTGAGAGCGGTGGTGGATTGGCCTCAGCCTACATCCAGGGTGCAGCTGCAACATTTCCTGGAGTTTTCCACCCCCCTTTGTCTCCACCCCCCTTGACCTGTCTTTTGCCTGCCCCTGTTGGATTATTGAACTGTTGTTTATTCGTCGTTGCATGCATCTGGGTCTTACCTTCAAACCTGATATGAATACAGTAGCTCACTTTGAATCAAACACATATAGGCCTGGCCTACCAAGTCAGGCATGAAAACATTAGGCTAAATCATAAATAAACAGTATTCAGGTTGCCCTTTCTTGTGTTTCACGTTTTACAGCACAAGCCGTAGATGCCTAGGCTTGGTGTTGAAAATTTAGATTATTTAATCATACTGTAGTCCAAAGAGTCCTTTCAAAGGACAACAGGGCAGTCAGCACGCAAGATACGGCCTGTAGTGGAGAAGAGTCTCTCAACACTTCATGAAGTCATAGGAAGGGTGATGATGGCCCTGAGTAGTCTATTGACATTAGGGAAAATGTCAGGGCTGCAGCTGTGCAAAACTTAAATAAGGGATTGTAATTCCTGACCTCCCCCCAATCTAGCATCCTCAACAGAGATATGATAGTGATCACATGGGGCCAGCAGTGATTATTTCAGTGCATAAATCCTATACCCTGGCAGGCTGCTGCTCTCATTATTCCATACTGATCCTCCTGGAACCGGGTGTGCAGCTCAGTCAGACGATTTAGAATTTGTTGATCATATTTCGATATGAATTTATAAAAATCCCCAACCTTGGCTTTTTGATAAGTTTACATGACTTATGACTAGCTAGCTCTAGAATTGCAGGGGGGGGGTACCATATGATTGTGATACAACATTAGATCCCAGGAACCTCCTATGCATGGGTGGGCCAGTGTTCAATCTGGCAGGGCCTCTGCCCAGATAGGCCCTGCCATGGCTTTGCCTATGGTCACTGCCCCCCGCCCCCAATTGAATGGTCAAATTCCAATGCAGTGTCCTCAACACTGTCACAGTGATGCTCTTGTGGAGATTCAAAGTCCAAACCCACCATGCATGATGTGGGTGGGTGAGTGGGTGTTTCATGACGGAGGGGATGACTGAGACAGGAAGACGACCTGTCTGGTTATGATGCAAACCTGGACTTTGGTACGCTGTCTGGTACACTATCTCCAACTGTGGGTTCAAACAAACTCAGGGCAACTTGCAAATGATAGCAGGTTGACATGGGTCACATGACATGACCTACTGTACTGCAGGCTAGAAAAAAACATCCATATTGGTATTACCAAATTCAAAGGCCATAGGCCTATGTGCTATAAGTGGCATTCAGAATAACATTGCTTTAATCCACTATTTGATCAAAATAATTGTGGCTATGCTGTGTGTTGACCTCCCACATTAATTAATGTCCTATAGCTTAGGCTACTATGGTAGGTTAGGTCTGAGGCCATAGCTCGCTCTGTGCTGTAATGGTAGGTTAGGTCTGAGGCCATAGCTCGCTCTGTGCTGTAATGGTAGGTTAGGTCTGAGGCCATAGCTCGCTCTGTGCTGTAATGGTAGGTTAGGTCTGAGGCCATAGCTCGCTCTGTGCTGTAATGGTAGGTTAGGTCAGAGGCCATAACTTGCTCTGTGCTGTAATGGTAGGTTAGGTCTGAGGCCATAGCTCGCTCTGTGCTGTAATGGTAGGTTAGGTCAGAGGCCATAGCTCGCTCTGTGCTGTAATGGTAGGTTAGGTCAGAGGCCATAGCTCGCTCTGTGCTGTAATGGTAGGTTAGGTCTGAGGCCATAGCTCGCTCTGTGCTGTAATGGTAGGTTAGGTCTGAGGCCATAGCTCGCTCTGTGCTGTAATGGTAGGTTAGGTCTGAGGCCATAGCTCGCTCTGTGCTGTAATGGTAGGTTAGGTCTGAGGCCATAGCTCGCTCTGTGCTGTAATGGTAGGTTAGGTCTGAGGCCATAGCTCGCTCTGTGCTGTAATGGTAGGTTAGGTCTGAGGCCATAGCTCGCTCTGTGCTGTAATGGTAGGTTAGGTCTGAGGCCATAGCTCGCTCTGTGCTGTAATGGTAGGTTAGGTCTGAGGCCATAGCTCGCTCTGTGCTGTAATGGTAGGTTAGGTCTGAGGCCATAGCTCGCTCTGTGCTGTAATGGTAGGTTAGGTCAGAGGCCATAGCTCGCTCTGTGCTGTAATGGTAGGTTAGGTCAGAGGCCATAACTTGCTCTGTGCTGTAATGGTAGGTTAGGTCAGAGGCCATAGCTCGCTCTGTGCTGTAATGGTAGGTTAAGTCTGAGGCCATAGCTCGCTCTGTGCTGTAATGGTAGGTTAGGTCAGAGGCCATAGCTTGCTCTGTGCTGTAATGGTAGGTTAGGTCAGAGGCCATAACTTGCTCTGTGTTGTAATGGTAGGTTAGGTCAGAGGCCATAACTTGCTCTGTGCTGTAATGGTAGGTTAGGTCAGAGGCCATAGCTCGCTCTGTGCTGTAATGGTAGGTTAGGTCAGAGGCCATAACTTGCTCTGTGCTGTAATGGTAGGTTAGGTCAGAGGCCATAACTTGCTCTGTGCTGTAATGGTAGGTTAGGTCAGAGGCCATAGCTCGCGCTGTGCTGTAATGTTAGGTCAGAGGCCATAGCTCGCTCTGTGCTGTAATGGTAGGTTAGGTCAGAGGCCATAACTTGCTCTGTGCTGTAATGGTAGGTTAGGTCAGAGGCCATAGCTCGCTCTGTGCTGTAATGGTAGGTTCTTAGACTAGCGTTTGGCTCTTGGGTGTTAGAACCTCACACTGTATTTTACATAACCCACAGAGCGTAAAATAAGACCTAGTTTGCTCTGTTGAGTGGTGACATTTTGTGTCAGCTTTTTGTGCCAGTTTGGGATGGAACGAAACAGGAGCCTCAAGTGAGAGATATATTTGTCTTGAACTTTTTTCATAGGCTTTTAAAATGACAGTGTACAGTCGCGGTCAAAAGTTTTGAGAATGACACAAACATTTATTTTCACCAAGTCTGCTGCCTCAGTTTGTATGATGGCAATTTGAATATACTCCAGAATGTTATGAAGAGTGATCAGATGAATTCCAATTAATTGCAAAGTCCCTCTTTGCCATGCAAATGAACTGAATCCCCCAAAAACATTTCCACTGCATTTCAGCCCTGCCACAAAAGGACCAGCTGACATCCTGTCAGTGATTCTCTCGTTAACACAGGTGTGAGTGTTGACGAGGACAAGACTGGAGATCACTCTGTCATGCTGATTGAGTTTGAGTAACAGACTGGTTACTTGTTGGTGCTTGGAATCATTGTTCTTCCTCTGTCAACCATGGTTACCTGCAAGGAAACACGTGCCGTCATCATTGCTTTGCACAAAAAGGGCTTCACAGGCAAGGATATTGCTGCCAGTAAGATTGCACCGAAATCAACCATTTATCGGATCATCAAGAACTTCAAGGAGAGTGGTTCAATTGTTGTGAAGAAGGCTTCAGGGCGCCCAAGAAAGTCCAGCAAGCGCCAGGACCGTCTCCTAAAGTTGATTCAGCTGCGGGATCGGGGCACCATCCGTACAGAGCTTACTCAGGAATGGCAGCAGGCAGGTGTGAGTGCATCTGCACGCACAGTGAGGCGAAGACTTTTGGAGGATGGCCTGGTGTCAAGAAGGGCAGCAAAGAAGCCACTTCTCTCCAGGAAAAACATCAGGGACAGACTGATATTCTGCAAAAAGGTACAGGGATTGGACTGCTGAGGACTGGGGTAAAGTCATTTTCTCTGATGAATCCCCTTTCCAATTGTTTGGGGTATCCGGAAAGAAGCTTGTCCGGAGAAGACAAGGTGAGCAGTACCATCAGTCCTGTGTCATGCCAACAGTAAAGCATCCTGAGACCGTTCATGTGTGGGGTTGGCTCACTCGCAATTTTGCCTAAGAACACAGCCATGAATAAAGAATGGTACCAACACATCCTCCGAGAGCAACTTCTCCCAACCATCCAGGAACAGTTTGGTGACGAACAATGCCTTTTCCAGCATGTTGGAGCACCTTGCCATAAGGCAAAAGTGATAACTAAGTTGCTCGGGGAACAAAACATCGATATTTTGGGTCCATGGCCAGGAAACTCCCCAGACCTTAATCCCATTGAGAACTTGTGGTCAATCCTCAAGAGGCGGGTGGACAAACAAAACCACACAAATTCTGACAAACTCCAAGCATTGATTATGCAAGAATGGGCAGCCATCAGTCAGGATGTGGCCCAGAAGTTAATTGACAGCATGCCAGGGCGGATTGCAGAGGTCTTGAAAAAGAAGGGTCAGCACTGCAAATATTGACTCTTTGCATCAACTTCATGTAATTGTCAATAAAAGCCTTTGACACTTATGAAATGCTTTTAATTATACCTCAGTATTCCATAGTAACATCTGACAAAAATATCTAAAGACACTGAAGCAGCAAATTTTGTGGAAATTAATATTGGTCTCATTCTCAAAACTTTTGGTCACGACTGTACCTCATTGTTTTCATTAGACTCAAATTCAACGTTTTTTTTAAAACAATTTGACCATTGTTCACAACTATATATGGCCTTCACATAGGAGACAAAACAAACCACCACTTACAGTGACGTCTTTACGCTTTAGAGACATTATCATCAGTCACCTGGCTGTATGTTTTACGTAGTTTATAGGCTTATCCATCATTCAAATCAGGAACCGTATCAACAAGCCAACACGATGTATAGGATTACAGTATATGTCACCTGGTGGACAAAATAAAGAACATCTGTTGACTCATGTTGGATCATGTGAGAAACACTTCAGTAATATTTACAGTAAATCAGTGAGTAACACAGCTTATGACACATGAACAGGTTAAACAGGGGTGTTGATGAGGAGCTTGTATGCGGTCTCTTGGAGGTTGAAATCTCCTCCTTCAAACTGAAATAGTTGTCATCAGATTTCACGAGTCACAACATGGACCTTAACCAGAACCACAAAGACTGAAATGTACCTCCTTAGGAACAGAACATTGTATGTATGTATGTATGTATGTATGTATGTGTGTGCGTGTGTGTGCGAACAGACGTTCATATGCTTTGTTTGTGTTCAACTGTTTGTCACTTTGTAGCAATGTTTGGAGAGGAAGGACAGAGAACCTCTTCTGTTTTTCCTCTGGGTTAGAGGTATTTCAAACATGTCCATGAAACAGGTCACAGAGCTAGAAAATCACATGAGGGAGAAAGTCTGTACATAGTTCAATGTCAGAACGTTGTGAACTGGCAGGGAAAACATACTGTGTTGGGGAGAAGTGAACTACACTTTGTTCAAACTACATTTTGCAGTAGCTTGGTGGTAGTTGAATTTAATTCAAATATTGGTAGTGTTATTGACTGTTTTTTACCATGTGGTGGTGTAGCAACTGTAACTACTGTAAACTACACACTACCTCTTTTGCAAAAATTAAATTAAATATGGGTGCAGTAGGCAAGAATTTCCTTTGTTTTTTTTTACATCATACCTGTCTAATTCTCACTTGAAACATAGTTTTGTGTAAAATACACTAAATTAGACATTCTGTTGTGACTCCAGAGTGATCTGCTCTTGCAATTTGTCATCTATGACATTTAGATATGATAATTTATCACAAAGTAGTTTGGATGTAGTGAACTACTTTGTCAAAGTAACTTTTGTTAAGTAAAATACATTTTTGTTAAAGGTGGCTTAACTTCTTCCAGTGTGAAGTAATTGTTTGCTCAACACTACTAATGATTGACACAAACAATGAAATACAAGAACAGTTTCTCTCATACAGTGTCACGACTTCCGCCGAAGTCGGTCCCTCTCCTTGTTCGGGCGGCGTTTGGCGGTCGACGTCATCGGTCTTCTAGCCATCGCCGATCCACCTTTCATTTTCCATTTGTTTTGTCTTGTCTTCCCACACACCTGGTTTCAATTCCATCATTACATGTTGTTTATTTAACCCGCTGTTCCCCCCATGTCCTTGTCCAGAATTGTTTATTGTAGTCCTTGTGCACGTTATGCTGGTGTGTAACGGGTTTTGTTTACCCATTCATTTATTGTTCTGTTTACGGTGGTTTTATTTATTAAACTGTGCCGTTATAAATCAGTTTTTGCTCTCCTGCGCCTGACTTCTCTGCCGCCAGTACGCACCCTCTACATACAGACAGAACATGATAAATGCCTTAACGGGATCGATTTGACAACAGCCAGTGAAAGTGCAGGGCGCCAAATTCAAACAACAGAAATCTCATAATTAAAATTCCTCAAACATACAAGTCTTATACACCATTTTAAAGATAAACTTGTTGTTAATCCCACCACAGTGTCCGATTTTAAAAAGGCTTTACGACGAAAGCATACCATGTGATTATGTTAGGTCAGCGCCAAGTCACAGAAAAACACAGCCATTTTTCCAGCCAAAGAGAGGAGTCACAAAAAGCAGAAATAGAGATCAAATAAATCACTAACCTTTGATGATCTTCATCAGATGACACTCATAGGACTTCATGTTACACAATACATGTATGTTTTGTTCGATAAAGTTCATATTTATATCCAAAAATCTCAGTTTATATTGGCGCGTTATGTTCAGTAATGTTTTGCTTCCAAAACAACCGGTGATTTTGCAGAGAGCTCATCATAAAAAAAATACTCATCATAAATGTTGATGAAAATACAAGTGTTATACACTTATTTGTTCGATAATGTCCATCATTTATGTCCAAATACCTCCTTTTTGTTCGCACGTTTAGTTTACAAATCCAAATTCAAGAGGCGCAGGCACTTAATCCAGACAAAAAGTCCAAAAAGTTATATTACAGTTCGTAGAAACATGTCAAACAATGTATAGAATCAATCTTTAGGATGTTTTTAACATAAATCTTCAATAATATTCCAACTGGAGAATTCCTTTGTCTTTAGAAAGGAAAAGGAACGCAGGTAACTCTCACGGGGGCACGCCTGACTGAGCTCATGACATTCTGCCAGACACCTGACTCAAACAGCTCTTATTCTCTCCCCCTTCACAGTAGAAGCCTGAAACAAGGTTCTAAAGACTGTTGACATCTAGTGGAAGCCTTAGGAAGTGCAATCGGACCAAATTTTACACTGTATATTGGATAGGCAAAGACTTGAAAACGTACAAACCTCAGATGTCCCACTTCCTGGTTGGATTTTTTCTCAGGCTTTTGCCTGCCATATGAGTTCTGTTATACTCACAGACATCATTCAAACAGTTTTAGAAACTTCAGAGTGTTTTCTATCCAAATCCACTAATAATATGCATATCTTAGCTTCTGGGCCTGAGTAGCAGGCAGTTTACTCTGGGCACCTTATTCATCCAAGCTACTCAATACTGCCCCCCAGCCATAAGAAGTTAACTGAAAAGTATCACATGTGGTTTCTTGCAATAGCCGTCTCTGACTTTAAGGAATATTTCTCTAAAAACTGTGATTCCTACAAAACGTGTCCAGAGTTTTGGTCAACTCCGTCAGATTTGTCTAAAATCCTAAATGAATCCGAATTTAACAGAGTCAGCTATACCATGATATTCCCTTCTTCATCTCCTGATTAACCGTAGTGTGACAAGACCACCCATGATCTGAAAAGTTCTCTAGTTTTGATAGATTTAAACAAACAATATTGATATCACCATGGTCACAACCATAACCGGTCAACTCCATATCCATTATATATTAAGATGGAATATGAATTTTGGTTGAAATACGTAGGCTTTAGAGTCATAAAATAACTGAGAAAAAACTAAATTGGTATTTTGTATAACACTTGAATGAAGAAGAAAAGAAGCTATAACTCCGTAAAATGTCAATTCGGTCAGATTTTTTGTCCAACATCAACTCTGTCGGAGTGCTGAAATGGTAGAATGGTTATATTTTGTTGTGGATTGTTAAATTAATTATTTACTATGTTTTACAAATGTTTGTATTCGACTTATATTTTTAAAGACAAGAATATGTCTGTTTTGAGTTTCTGTCGTCAACTCTGTCAGTGGCTTGTCAACTCCGTCACTGATTGCTAACCCACTTAATATAGATTTTCTTTGTAAATATTCTGAAGAAATATGTTCATCGTTGTCCTGCAATATATGTCAACTATTGAAGTACAGTACTTTCTGTGCTTGTTATGCTGGTGAATGAGGACCCAAAAGCGACGTAATAGAAACAGAGTCTTTATTCCAGTATTAAACAAACAATGATTCTCCTGGATATTATCAAAGGTAAATCCAAAACAGGAAACTGAAATCCTCTCGTCAGTAGAGAGGAACGACTGGAGACGCGACCACAGACTGCAGGTCGCTTCAGGAAGGCACAGGCCGTAGCTGACATAGACACCTGCTCACACGCAGCATCTGAAGAAGGCAAAAACACGACAGGGCGGAACAAGGACACAGAACAGCAAACATCAAACAAGAATCCGACAAGGACAGAAGCGGAAAACAGAGGAAGAAATAGGGACTCTAATCAGAGGGCAAAATAGGGGACAGGTGTGAAAGAGTAAATGAGGTCGTTAGGAGAATGAGAAACAGCTGGGAGCAGGAACGGAACGATAGAGAGAGAGAGCGAGAGAGGGAGAGAGGGAGGGGGAGAGAGAGGGATAGAAAGAGGGAAAGAACCTAATAAGACCAGCAGAGGGAAGCACAGGGACAAGACATGATGATCAAAGACAAAACATGACAGTGCTAGACATCCTATATAAATCTTGTTTTATGTTCTGAATTTAGAAAAACGTGTCAAAATGCTAACACAATTAGCCTTGGAACATTATACAGTAGTATAAAACAAAAACAAAATACATTTGGAGTTTTCTATTACGTATTTGAATAATCTAATGTTAGAATGAAACAATCAAGGCCCTTAAACGCATGTTGGACAATAATAATAAATAAATAATAAATAAAATGCCTTTTATGGTGTCTGACTAAGTTGAGATAAATCCAGTTAGGTGCATTTTATGAAAAAGGTTTTAGTTAGGAGGTTGTTCATTTATATTGTGTGGTAGCTGATACTTTGGTTTATGAACAGTTATATTTCAAATGTTGTTAATATTAAGAAAAATACTTGTAAAAGAAAAGTTGGGATTGTCTCGTCTTTCAAGAATCCTTGAGAGACAAATTCACCTCACTCTCAAATGAGTAGTACTGCTAGGTTTCACACAGTCAAATGTAACAATAACTACATTTTTAATAAAGAACTGTATGAAGGATACATTTGTGACATCAATATTTAAAAAATATATTTTAAAAAGCATTCAATACAATAATATGAGATCTACATATTTTACATTGTAATAATTTAGCAGATGCTCTTATCCAGAGCGACTTACAGTAAAAGTGCATTCGTCTTAAGATAGCTAGGTGAGACAACCACACATCACAGTCAAATATACAGGATACAATCATTTCATTCCATGCTAAACAAAGGATATATCGAGTTTTGCAAAAAAAATACACATTTTCATACACATACACTAAAATCTAAGAACAGTAATATCTTACACACACATGAAGGTACCCATTAGCAATCATTTCTGATTGGTGGATATAGAGTTTTGGAAATAAACTCTTCAAATGTATAAGAAAGTTGTGACATGATAGCAAAACCTCCACCTCGAAGTTGGTAGTTGAACATTATGTGTAAAGAAGACGATTTTGGCCAACTATGTTGTTTGCTGAAATGATGTGCTTGTGTGTGGCTCCAATGCAAATCATGTGTATAACCTATATACAGCCAAAAGTTTGGACACACCTACTCATTCAAGGGTTTTGCTTTATTTTTACTATTTTCTATATTGTAGAATAATAGTGAAGACATCAAAACTATGAAATAACACATATGGAATCATGTAGTAACCCAAAAAGTTTTAAACAAATCTAAATATATTTGAGATTCTTCATAGTAGCCACCCTTTGCCTTGATGACAGCTTTGCACACTCTTGGCATTCTCTCAACCAGCTTCATGGGGTAGTCACCTGGAATGCACTTCAATTAACAGAAATCTGTGGAATTTCTTTCCTTCTAATTGCGTATGAACCAATCAGTTGTGTTGTGACAAGGTGGGGGGGGGGTTACAGAAGATAGCCCTATTTGGTAAAAGACCAAGTCCATATTATGGCAAGAACAGCTTAAATAAGCAAAGAGAAAGACAGTCCATCATTACTTTAAGACATGAAGGTCAGTCAATGCGGAAAATTTCAAGAACTTTGAAAGTTTCTTCAAGTGCAATCGCAAAAACCATCAAGCGCTATTATGAAACTGGTTCTCATGAGGACCGCCACAGGAAAAGAAGACCCAGAGTTACCTCTGCTGCAGAGGATAAATTCATTAGAGTTAACTCCACCTCAGATTGCAGCCCAAATAAATGCTTCACAGAGTTCAAGTAACAGACACATCTCAACATCAACTGTTCAGAGGAGACTGCGTGAATCAGGCCTTCATTGTCAAATTGCTGCAAAGAAACCCCTACTAAAGGACACCAATAAGAAGAAGAGACTTGCTTGGGCCAAGAAACATGAGCAATGGACATTAGACTGGTGGAAATCTGTCCTTTGGTCTGATGGGTCCAAATTTGCGATTTTTGGTTCCAACCTCCGTGTCTTTGTGAGACACAGAGTAGGTGAACGGATGATCTCCGCATGTGTGGTTCCCACCGTGAAGCATGGAGGAGGAGATGTGATGGTGTGGGGGTGCTTTGCTGGTGACACTGTCAGTGATTTATTTAGAATTCAAGGCACACTTAACCAGCATGGCTACCACAGCATTCTGCAACGATACGCTATCCCATCTGGTTTGCATTTAGTGGGACTATCATTTATTTTTCAACAGAACTATGACCCAAAACACACCTCCAGGCTGTGTAAGGGCTATTTGACCAAGTTGAATGATGGAGTGCTGCACCAAACGACCTGGCCTCCATAATCACCCGATCTCAACCCAATTGAGATGGTTTGGGATGAGTTGGACTGCTGAGTGAAGGAAAAGCAGCCAGTAAGTGCTCAGCATATGTGGGAACTCCTTCAAGACTGTTGGAAAAACATTCCTCATGAAGCTGGTTGAGAGAATGCCAAGAGTGTGCAAAGCTGTCATCAAGGCAAAGGGTGGCTACTTTGAAGAATCTCAAATATAAAATATATTTTGATTTGTTTAAGACCTTTTTGGTTACTACATGATTCCATATGTGTTATTTCATTGTTTTGATGTCTTCACTATAATTATACAATGTAGAAAATAGTCAAAATAAAGAAAAACCCTTGAATGAATAGGTGTTCTAAAACTGTTGACTGGTACTGATTGTATAAAGTAAAGGGTTATATTATATTATATAGTTTGATGGCTATTTCTGTTCCCCTTTCCCATTGGTTGAGAAGATGATCTTGCTCATATTTCTGATGTACTGGGACCCGTCCAGTGCTGAGATCTTAGGGCTGCTGAGCGGAATGAGGGCATTGTTGGTGTAGTATCTGAATGCAGGGTTCGATGACTGGATGGCATCCAGAAATACCTGTATTGAGAGGGCTCCAGCTATTAAATCTACTCATCAGTACTACTTACACTTCCATAGAAAATCTATAAATATCTAGTATCATATACATACATATGTACATGCTCTGGAGACAGGGAGGAGCACCTTTATCAGATCAGCTAAATAACTAATAGATGTCAAGTAAGCAGTACCTTGTACCTTCACAATATCCTCTGTGTCCTGAGCTGCGTTCTGGAACACCATCCCACAGTGTTGCAGGTACGTGTCATAGAGGCTGAGTGTGTGGGCGTCGACCTGCTGCAGCGAAGAGTCCCCTGGCTCTGCCCTCTGCAGGTTGTCCAGGAAATCCGTGTTGACAGGGCCGCACTCAATAAGACTCACACTGCACGATGGTGGATGGAGTCAATCAGTACCAACACAGATACAGTGCACATCCAAAATGAAACACTGACAAAGGGATACATGAGCTGATGACTGTCTGCACTCACTGGATGTTGAAGTGCTGCAGGAGAATGGCCAGACTCTCACAGGCGCCCTCTACTGCAAACTTACTGGCACAGTACACCTCATTAAAGGGGAGTCCTACAATACAATAACACACAGAGATATGTGACTATCATGGCAATAAATACTAAACAAACCCCCAAATCTGACCTTAGAGCAGTGTCTAAGGGTAATGTCACCCCAGCCCTGTTCTCTCTCTCTCACCCTGTAGCCCACCGATGCTGCCAGTGACCAGGATACGTCCATGGCCCTGGGCCTTCATCCCTGGTAGGAAGGCCTGGATGGTGCTAATGGTGCCCAGGAGGTTGACCTCCAGGATCTGCCTCATGGTGGCCAGGGACTGGGCCTCCAGCGGCCCCATCAACCCCACACCAGCATTACACACTGCCAACATGAATACCACAGACAAACAGAAAGCCAGAGCACATGACATCCTGTATGCTGTATACATGTAAAGAAATTGTCGTTGATGTAAAAATATGAAGGACATCTGTTCTTCTGTTTCACACACACAACCACACACACACGAATTAACACTATTACTGTAAGTCATGACTCTGGTCGTACCTAGAATGTTCACCCTCTTCTCCCTGACCCTGTCCCTGGCATCCAGAATGGACCGCTGGTCAGTGATGTCCATCTGGAGGATGTCCAGGGTGTCCTTGTGCAGGCCCTTCACACAGTCCAGCAGACGCTCCTTCTTGGCAAGATTCCTCATGGTGGCATAGACTAAACAGAGTTGATATCAGTGGTCAAGGACATCAGAGATTTCCCCATCAGAGATTTACCATTAAAGATGTACGAAACAAAACGGATGAAATACAGAGCTTGACATTGACATTATATTGTCACCATAGTTTCCAAAACTAGAATTTTCTGTAATTACATTGTGACGCAGATAAACCAACCAAAACATGTTTTCTAATATGTGGATGCCATGTAGTAAACAGGCATAATACCCAGAGTGAGCTTACTGCTTCAAAGCCCTCATGCAACAAACACGCCACGTATTGTATCCATACTGTTTATTGCATGATCTTATGGCACTGAACAAAATAAACGCTTTCTGTACAGTGATGTCCTTGCAAGTCAGTCACTGCTTACCTTTGTACATTTTCGCTGGATCCGAGGCCAGCCGGACGGCCAGACTGAGGCCTATCCCCGAGGAGCATCCTGTGATCAGCACCACTGTCTGCTCCATTGGGCTGCTGGTCTACACGTCCTCTGGGTCTGCTAGCTAACGGAGAGATGAGGTCTGAGGGAAGGAGACCAGGAGATACACGGAGCAGCTCAGTAGGGCTTGATGAGGGGTGTGAGGTGAGATGGTATGGGAAGAGATCCAGTTTGTGTTGTTTGCTGATGCTCAAAGTCATGTTTTCACTGTCATCCCTATCACAAGGTCCCTAGAATGTAAACAAGGTCCCTAGAATGTAAACATGCTCTCATTTCCCAGCCCAGGATGAAGTTTTGCTAGGCCAGGTGTTCCCACGAGGTCTGTCTGTGGCCATCAACCCATGACCCGAGCCCTTTCACTCCCTATTTGGTTCAAAACATTCTCTAAGACCTAAACCTCACCTGGAGTTGTGGAGCGTTGAGCAAGTTGAGGAAGCTAACCTCCTAGGTATAACATTGGATAGTCACTTGTGGATGGTCATACTGACAAAGTTGTTGTGAAGATTGGGGAGGGTTATGTCTGTTATAAAAAATGTGTTCTGCGTTTTTGACACAAATCAACTGTACTAGTTGTCCAGGCTCTGGTCTTGTACCATCTTGATTACTGTCCGGTAATATGGTCAAGTGCAGCAAAGAAAGACCTAGCAACGCTGCAGCTGACTCAAAACAGAGCAGCAGGCCTTGCCCTTAACTGCACACACAGAACTAACATCAACAACATGCATTCCAGTCTTTCCTGGTTGAGGGTTGACGAGAGATTCATTGCTTCTCTTCTAGTTTTTATGAGAAATATTATTGTGATGACAATTCCTGATTCTCTGCATAATCAAATAACATTCAGCTCAGACACCCATACATACCCCACAAGACATGTCACCAGGGGTCTCTTCACAGTCCCCAAGTCCAAAACGAATTCACGGCAACGCACGGTATTATGCAGCACCATGATCACATGGAACTCCCTTCCATCTCCAATTACTCAAGCAAACAACAAAATGACCTTTAAAAAACAAATTAAACAACATCTCATGGAACGGCAGGGACTGTGAGGGGACAGGCACACGCACGTGCGCGCACTCACAGACACACTCTAACACACACATTCTCTTTTAGTTGTGTTGTTTGTATTCTTTTTTTGTTGTATGGTGTGTATATAGTTGTATTTGAAATGTGTGTGACTGTCCTTATCTATCAGTCTATCAGTGTTTTGTTACTTGTCATGTTTTGTGGTTTTTTTGTGGACCCTGGGAAGAGTATCCGCTGCTTCTGCTAAAGCTAATGGGGGATCCAAACAAACCAAATAAATATGACCCACTGATAGTGTCAGCCAAACTATCACATCATTTGAAAACAAAAAATGCCAAACCTGAGAAAAATGATCTGGAACAATAAAGATCCCTACAGCAGTTAGTTACTTTAACCAGGAGATGGAAGCACTGTCATTATCAATGTGTGCAGCACAGGAGCCCTAGCCAATGGGCCCTCTCGTCAGTATCTGGTCACACTCAAACCCACACTGACCACACATTCTCCAAGAATACACAGTGGACCGCTAACACTCCACCTAAAACAATAATGTTGAGAACAGCCAGTGAAGAACACAAAAGGATCTTGGATAAAAGGAAGAATAGAGACATTTTGGAGTATAATTAGTCTCTCGTTGGCTATACTGGCCAACTGACACCCACAATTACCAGAAATGCATTGGCTGAAATGACTACATAGCCAGTAATGTAAAGCCTGTAAACCCCTGGTAGGATAGTTATAGGGTTCGTAGTGAGTGTCATGTGGATGCTCTTTGTTTTGGAAAGCTGCAGTCTAGTGCTATGGTAGGGTAGGCTGAAACATTGTTTCAAATCCATCCTAAGAACTGTGCCATTTAAGTCCAGACCTCTAGCCAGAGGAACTAAGTTATAGCACAAATGTTAATATATAGGCCTATGCATTATCTTGCTGGAATAGATAGCAGAGGCCAGTGCTGAAACCTTGACATTTGACTTCTGAGAACTTATGCCACAGGTTAGGAGAATTATGTTAAGTTTAGGAAAAGGGTTAGGGTTAGTTTGGAAAAATTGAAAGTATGCATCTTAGAAATAGTTTTCACATACAAACATTATATGTCCGAACTCCAAATCAAATAGGCTTCCAAATAATAACATGGTGTGGTAGAACGTTTATTTTTATTGGAGAATTTCTGCATGGCTCCGGAGTGGCGCAGCGGTCTAAGGCACTGCAGCTCAGTGCTAGAGGCGTCACCACAGACCCTGGTTTGATCCCGGGCTGTATCACAACTGGCCGTGATCGGGAGTCCCATAGGGCGGCGCACAATTGGCCCAGCGTCATCTGGGTTAGGGGAAGGGTTAGCCGGGGTAGGCTGTCATTGTAAAATAAGAACTGACTTGCTAGCGACCATGACTGAATTCAATCTTGAGTTGATTTTGGGGTGTGGTTTGATGTGGGTGTCGCTTGTGTGTGTTCGCAGGTGGGAAGAGTTAGCCAAATTATTTCACCAATTAGCTTCAGCTGGCTGGTGTGTGACCTGTGGCAAAATTGGTTTCCCTTTGGATAGCCTGTCTCCGGGGCTTGTTAGGGACCGTCAATAAATTGCACAATGTAAATGGACAATATTTTCATGTTGCACATCTTTTAGTCTTTCTATTAAATGTTTTCAATATTTGTATATGAATTTCTACAATTTAAAGTTGGTTTGAGATTTTTAAGTCATTGAAATTTGGAGCTATTGGATTTTTTAAAACATATTGTCCCATGTACATTGTGTAATTTACCGATGGTCCCTAACTAGCCCCATTGGGATATCCAAATTTGCCACAGGCATTACGATTGGATCGCATGCAGTTGCACTCCGAATTGATGATTACTTATGTGGTGCCAGTTGTGGCATGTGGGTAGGTATGAAAAAACCCAACCTTCATGTACATTGTGTGCAGTCAGGATCTCAAGTCTAACAAAACTCAGTTTTTATCCACTCTCCATGTGGATACAAATAGGATGGAGACTGATTACTATTTTGTAGATTTAATCATCAACTGACCATTGTTACAGCCACTGAGGTATAAAGAACTGGAGACTGCATCCCAAGATGTCTGACCGTTGTTTTCAACTTAAAGTACTCACATTCGCCGATTCATGGACCGTCTATATACAGGTTGCATCCGGTTTAGATAGTCCAACTTCCCATGCGCACTAGCACTTAGTGAGCACAGGGAACAGAACTAGCAGTCATCACGTCATCCGAAAACATTGCAGACATTGGATGAATATAAAATGTTAATGTCTTCGGCTGCGGGTAATGAAAAGAATCTGTTTCAGTGACAATTGAAATAATTCTGTGGATGTTTAGTGCACAAATGTGATGACTAACGTGTCTTATTAGGAACTTCTCTATGTGTCGTTCTCGGCCGGGTGTCAGTTAAACTGCAATACCTCAAAAAGACTGTAGGAGCAGTCAAAAACTGTGCTTCTAGAACCAGAACCCTGGCACCTTGCTTACAGCCTGAACTGCCCTATGTCCTGTTCTCTTTACAACAAGTAACACACATCTGACCAATCAGAATATAACAAAGTAGGGGACAGGTAGAAAATCTATCATTCCAATTCCAAACAACTGATTCACCATATTTTAGAACTAACAACAGTGGCTTAGAAAATATTTATCATAAAATAATCCTACACTGACTTTATGATCCTATTTACACATTGTAGTCAATTTTGACAGTAGAATACATGTTTCTGACTCAATGCCACATATAGGCTGTTTTCTGAGCGAGAAGTCGTTTTTTAGGGCAGTTGTTTAATCATTTTGAGTATTCACAATAATCGTAGGCTTATTTTAATTTACTATTTGCCTGCGCCAGGTCACCTGACATTTGAGTTTGTCCTACATTTCCATTTGGAGTCAGAAGCGCATGGGAAAACGTGATATAGGTCAGTATTAAATATGGTATTCAGATCAGTGGCGCCTGGCCCAGTAATAATTTAACATAAGTGCACCATTATTATTCAATGCAAATAAACCAGGGGCTCAATCCATCACGCAAATATTCGCATGGTGGTGACGGTGACCTCATCCACAATGGCCGTCTCCAGTCAACTCCTCTGGGTAAAAGAGAAATGGGGTTTGTTCATCTGCCAAGAAGGCGTCTGTCCAGACAGCCCTTGATTTCCTACGATAAAGATCTCTTCCCCCCACGGCCATCACAAATTCCAGGGCACTCACAAGCCCACGCTCGACCACTGTCAGCAGCCCTCCCTAAAGCCCCAAGTGGCCGTAGATTAAAACACATACATTTTTAGCGCAAATATTTGCTGATTGGATCTGCATGCCAAGTGCATTAATCTCCGCCTGTCAGAAATGTGTACAGTACAGGCCATGTCTCCAGAGATGGGTAGTATTTCTGTTGAATGTATTTGAAATATGTATTTCAATTACTTCTGAGTATTTTGTCATTTGTATTACACTGGGCTGAACTACACTCAAATGTATTTTGTAACAAGATATTTTCAAGAGCTGTAATTTGTATTTTCAAAATACCAAATACTTTTCTTTACCATTTGTTTTTATAGTGGTTCACCATTTTGTGGCCCCTTTCACCCTGCATTGGTATCAGAAATTTGATGACACTATGGTTTGATAAAAGCGTCTGCTAAATTAACTAAATATAAATGTGTATGTAAAAATTGACAATTGCAAAGCATGCTGAGTATTATTCTAATGAGCTCTGCCCCGAAACAAGGTTTTGTCTAGAAGGGATACACTTTTTGTCAACATTGACTTTTCGTACCAGGTTTAGGAGAATTTACGCAGCAGGTTAGGAGAATTAGGTTAAACTGTATCCCATCTAGACATGACCCTGAAACAAGGCCAATAATAATAGCCAGTGTCCAGAGTGACTTATAGACAGTGCATTCACCTAAGGTAGATAAACAACATATATCACCGTCGTAGCAAGGAACCGTTACTGAGAATGGTGTTACTGTTCGGGCTAGTTGCAAATGTATTTCTGTGTTTTATAATACAAAATATGTGTATTTGAAATACATTTCAAAATACAAGTATTTTGAAGTTTATTTTGATACATTGATCTTTATGGTACTTTGTCATTTTTGCCCATCCCCGTTTGTCTGCCAGCAACAAGAGGGCCCCAGTGATACAGAGGGTCTATTATTAGGCTACGATGCTGTTCTGTGCATGCTTTGTGGTGTAGAGTGAGTCCTAAGGTTTGTAGGCCTAATAGATACATCAGGTCATGCATAGTGTGTAGTGTGTGTTTAGAAAGACCTCCCATGGAGTGCTTGCATAGTGGTGTTTGTGTCCCAATTACTGAGCGAACACACAGTGTGATTTGCCCTCGACACTGTCACAGGCCTTCTCCTCACCTTCATGAGAGAAGCCTGGTAGCCGAGACTAGGTTTGCCCAATGTTCAGTATTGTCTGTCTCTGTCTGTGTGTATTATGTCTGTGTGTCCTACCATAGACTTTATAAATACTCACTAGGTGGTGATAAAGCCTCAGTTTCCAATACAGTATTTATTTTCTATCACTGGATATACCTACCTGGTTGTCCCATTTTCAAGAATAACGTTTTTTTTATGATTATGATCCGTGTTTGTGGCTGGCTGATTGAAGATTAGATTGCACGGTGTCATCTGTCAGGATTTGTTTTCCATATAGTCAGAAGCAGATGATGCTGTTCGTATTGTGCAATGGGGTGCACCATTAGGCCTATGAGGTTCCCTAAAAGTTAATGTATTAAAGATGTGCTTGGATATGGTAATAGTGACCACATACACCACTAGGTATTTTCCTATTTTTCCTTTACAAGGCTGTGCCATCTCTTTTCTTCTCTATGGAGAGCTGAATTCCTCTTGACCAACCCATGGTCCCTGGCGGTATCCTTATGCAACATTTCAATGGCCTGATTGTGATTGAGTACATAGCAACCCAAAAGTGATAGGGATTTAACTTGTAAGGATACAAATGTCTTGCTACTGGCGTAGGGGAAGTTACATTGACTGTCTGTGTACAGTATGTTGTCGGTGGAACATGTTAGGGTGCATGTGATTTGACAGTAGCATTGGTGAATACAGCATCTCTTTACGTACACTATGTCCGGATTTTGTGACCCTGAGGGAAACAGTGGGGAAACCTTAATCTGCTACCCTCATCACATCCCCCGGTGTGGTGCCTGTGTTTTCTCATACACTTTCGGCCAATTAGACTGTCCTAGCCAAGCCAGTCAGCAGGGCGATGTGTGCTGAAAACTGTTCTACCATTGTGTCAGAACCCCATTCTGACAGCTTGGGGAAGTCCTGTGGTCCATGGTCTACTGTAGGCTACTACAGCCTGGTGCCTCTGTACGTGTCCTCTCCCCCTGCCCTGCCACAGCGGGTTCAGCGTGATTAGGTAGGAGGAGGGTATGGAGGTCTGGAAAATACCCCTCCTCGGCCCACCTCCACAACCAGACACCCACAAAATACACACCTACTTCAGGACTTCTGGGCTGCTTAGAGACAGAACGGTTTCCCCATGTGTTAGGCTCTGTGTATGGGTGTTTCTCTCAGTAGAAATGTGAGTGAATTTGGAGGATGTTTTGGAGATGAACAATAAATGTCTGTCTGGCACACTGAGGAAAGAGTCACTGTCATTGGTCTATGAGCAGTATGGAGATGGGCTAAGCCACAGAGAGTTTGGCTAATCAAACGAAGCTAAACGCATTGAACGCGTAGACTAAAGAGAAAAGTCTACATTTAATGACAGCAGCACATGCTCAATAGGATGTCCCATGGGAGAAAGATGAGCAGAAGTGAAACAACTGCAGATGTATTGTGGTGACTAAGCTTGAGCTGAAATGTCACGGTACCATACCTTTATAGATAGCAGTGAGAGTCTGATTCTCATCTGCACTCTCACAGTGAGAGGTTCCTTTAAAGTGAGACTGAACAAACATTCTTGAAATGTCAAATGGCCTAACTGTGATGAAGTCCTCATGCTATATCAATTCTCATTGCATCATCTCTCATCCTAATCCTTTATATCTTTAAGGTCCATGTACCTTCGCAGTATAAGGCTTTACATGCTGCACTGTTATATCAATACGACTTTTATAACACTCTTATAACATACAGTCTTCCCTGCTAACTTTACCAACAGCCCAACCCTCTTGCTTACATGCGTAAAACCAAAGCCTGCTCTGCTGTCATCAACAGCATGTTCCTCATTTCTCAGCTCAGATGAGGGTGACATTGTGTCTGTTTATCTTGTCTGGGATTGGCTGATAGGGGCCGTGCAGGTGGCCTTGTGTCACCTGGGCAGTGTGAGAGGAAGGAGATAGGGGCTTGTTTAGTAAGGGTTTCACTTTGAGATAATGCCTCTGCTTGATTCCACTGTGATCACGTGATAGGATGATTATATCCACAACTACATCTCTTTCCTAAACAATGAAGATGCTGGTGGCACCACTGACCATAAATTCAAGAACAACAACAATCAAAAAAGTGTTTTGGTACTGAACAGAAGCTAACTGTGTGATTGTAGAAAATAAATGAAAAATATATTTTATTGCAACATGCACTGTGTAGGTGCAGTGAAATGTGTTGTTTTACAGGGTCAGCCATGGTAGTACAGCACCTCTGGAGCAAATTAGGGTTAAGTGCCTCACTCAAGGGTACATCGACAGATTTTTCACCTTCACATTGAGTATTCAAACCAGCGACCTTTCGGTTACTGGCCGAACATTCTAACTGCTAGGCTAGTCATTCGATCTCTAAAACATTTGTAAAAATATGACATTGATTTTCCTCTGATTATGACAAGGTAATAGGCACAGTATGGCACAGTACAGACATTGAATGCAAGGTCCAGACATTACTTTTTGAGTTTAGATAAACATATACAATCTATATCAATATGAAGATTTTAGAATGAAGAATTCACCCCGTATGATGCATTTTGCATCATATGATGCTGCGTTTTGCATCATATGGGTATGATTTCTGTATTTTGAAAATGACATATCTTGAAAACTTGATTGCTGACAAGCAAAACACACTGGGACAATGTCAACAATGGACTAATGAAACAAATATCAAATATATAGTTTTGGGGTGGACTTTTCCATTAACTTTTGCTAATTTTTGTAATAAGAAAAGGACCTCAGATTTGTCTCATCCGGTTGAGACATTATCCTCTAGTGATGTTTACTGAAACTGACAGACAGAGGAGGGCATGCAGGTTACCTTTTGTCTCTGGTATCGTAAATAAAGTCATCTGACCATGCTGGACCAGCATACACACATAAAAATGGTTCTTTACTGCTGTGATGGTTGTGAAGACCCATCCTGTTCTTTCCCTCTCTACCATGTTTTCCTTTTATGGTATTAAATGCTACACTGTTAAAAAGTTCCTGTAATTGAACGGTACACTACAGGCTACTGGTTGCAGTGAAAGTAAGGTAAACAACAAGTTACAGAATGTGTACAGCTGAATGAAGGTGTTATTGCTGTAAAAGGATAGTATGCTGCTGAATGCTGGTTACTTGAGACTATACATCTCTTGGGATTTGAACTCAGAACCGTTGGTTGCTAGTGACCTGAATTTCCTACTACGCCACCAGGTCTGTGGGCATGATAGAGATTGTACACAGATTTAATGGCATGATTACAGTTCTGCACTTTGCTAAAAGTTGCCCAGATTCAAGTAAGAAATGATGTGATTATTCGACAACAAAGTGAAAAGTAAAGCAGTGCTCGGGGACACTTGATGTAAAGTGTGCATAAATGCTTTGGGGATTTGAACTTGAAAGCATTTGGGTGGAAGTTTCAAGTTTGATACTTCATTCGCCACCCGCATAGGATACAGCTGAAAAACAGTACTGTGAAACTCCTACCTTGAGAGCACTTTCCCAACAATGCAGTGATAATAATAATAGTATAGATAATAATAGAACATTTAATACAAATAAAAAACACAAGAACTATGATGTGAATAAGAAACACGAGAATGCAAGTATATACAGGTCACTGCCAGTACCTTATTCCATGTCCAGGGGTATGGGAGTGGTTGAGGTGGGTTTATACATAAAAAGTGACTGGTAGTAGGATATACATGTAAACAGGGCTGAAAAGTGACTGGTAGCAGGAACATACAAATACCTATCGTAATATACTAATGGTAATATATACATGTAAACAGGATTAATAGTGACCATTAGCAGGATAAATAGATTAATACTAATGGAAATCAATAATCAATGGACAGCAGTGTACTGGAGTAATACATCTAATCAATAATACTTTTAGTAGCAGTGTATGTTGTGTTTCAGTGGATGGTGCATTAATATTTCAGCAGTGCCACCAGGTACATTTTTATTACCAAGAACATACAGTGGGGAGAACAAGTATTTGATACAATGCCGATTTTGCAGGTTTTCCTACTTACAAAGCATGTAGAGGTCTGTAATTTTTATCATAGGTACACTTCAACTGTGAGAGACTGAATCTAAAACAAAAATCCAGAAAATCACATTGTATGATTTTTAAGTAATTAATTTGCATTTTATTGCATGACATAAGTATTTGATACATCAGAAAAGCAGAACTTAATATTTGGTACAGAAACCTTTGTTTGCAATTACAGAGATCATAGGTTTCCTGTAGTTCTTGACCAGATTTGCACACACTGCAGCAGGGATTTTGGCCCACTCCTCCATACAGACCTTCTCCAGATCCTTCAGGTTTCGGGGCTGTCGCTGGGCAATACGGACTTTCAGCTCCCTCCAAAGATTTTCTATTGGGTTCAGGTCTGGAGACTGGCTAGGCCACTCCAGGACCTTGAGATGCTTCTTACGGAGCCACTCCTTAGTTGCCCTGGCTGTGTGTTTCGGGTCGTTGTCATGCTGGAAGACCCAGCCACGACCCATCTTCAATGCTCTTACTGAGGGAAGGAGGTTGTTGGCCAAGATCTCGCAATACATGGCCCCATTCATCCTCCCCTCAATACGGTGCAGTCGTCCTGTCCCCTTTGCAGAAAAGCATCCCCAAAGAATGATGTTTCTACCTCCATGCTTCACGGTTGGGATGGTTATCTTGGGGTTGTACTTATCCTTCTTCTTCCTCCAAACACGGCGAGTGGAGTTTAGACCAAAAAGCTCTATTTTTGTCTCATCAGACCACATGACCTTCTCCCATTCCTCCTCTGGATCATCTAGATTGTCATTGGCAAACTTCAGACGGGCCTGGACATGCGCTGGCTTGAGCAGGGGGACCTTGCGTGCGCTGCAGGATTTTAATCCATGACGGCATAGTGTGTTACTAATGGTTTTCTTTGAGACTGTGGTCCCAGCTCTCTTCAGGTCATTGACCAGGTCCTGCCGTGTAGTTCTGGGCTGATCCCTCACCTTCCCTATGATCATTAATGCCCCACGAGGTGAGATCTTGCATGGAGCCCCAGACCGAGGGTGTTTGACCGTCATCTTGAACTTCTTCCATTTTCTAATAACTGCGCCAACAGTTGTTGCCTTCTCACCAAGCTGCTTGCCTATTGTCCTGTAGCCCATCCCAGCCTTGTGCAGGTCTACAATTTCATCCTTGATGTCCTTACACAGCTCTCTGGTCTTGGCCATTGTGGAGAGGTTGGAGTCTGTTTGATTGAGTGTGTGGACAGGTGTCTTTTATACAGGTAACGAGTTCAAACAAGTGCAGTTAATACAGGTAATGAGTGGAGAACAGGAGGGCTTCTTAAAGAAAAACGAACAGGTCTGTGAGAGCCGGAATTCTTACTGGTTGGTAGGTGATCAAATACTTATGTCATGCAATAAAATGCAAATGAATTACTTAAAAATCATACAATGTGATTTTCTGGATTTTTGTTTTAGATTCCTTCTCTCACAGTTGAAGTGTACCTATGATAACAATTACAGACCTCTACCTGCTTTGTAAGTAGGAAAACCTGCAAAATCGGCAGTGTATCAAATACTTGTTCTCCCCACTGTATATCCACACACTCTCAAAATTAGGGGGAAACAAAGTACCCTGAAAGGTACACATAGGAACTCACATGATACTGGTCAGTTCCTTTTAGGGTACATGTGCATAATAATAATCTAGTACAACGGTCAATTTTTCTCCCCAATATTTTGAATATAAGGTACAATCATCACTGTGCTTTGAAATGTAGGTGGGGCCAATGTACTGGTTTGGTTCATTAGCATATTTGTGGGTATGGTCTAATATATCTGTATCTGTGCCAACTGTCAGTGGAAGTGTTGTACCAGTTTAAGTGGTTGATGGTTATGCTGTCAAAGGTCGACACCTTATTTTTTTTTATTGACACTGGCTGTTCTGTAATTGTTGTAAGATCATGTGACATTAAAGAGCTGCACTGTTAAGTGGTTACTGTGCATTTCACAGTAACTTAATGGAAGTCAGTAGCCTGGAAGTTGCTATACATTTTGCATTACTGAACTGGCAACCAGCTGTCAGTAAGTTATTGTAAAATTCACAGTAACTTACTTAATAGCCAGTTACTGATAGTAACTCACTGGCAACTAACTGCTGGTAACATACTAGCAGAGGTGGGACCATGTCACTATTATTTGAGTCACAAGCAAGTTGCGAATCACAAAGTCCGAGTCTCAAGTCGACTCCCAAGTAGAATGGGTTGAGTCTCGAGTCAAGTCCAAGTCGTGCATTATAAGAACAAGTCGAGTTAAGTTTTTTCAAGTCAAGTCTCAAGTCAAGTAAAATAAAAATGGATACATGCAAACAACTTGTTTGACTACAAAGCTTTGTCTATTTATTGAGGGACCTTGTAGCAGGCATAAGGGCATGAAATCAAATCAAATCAAATGTATTTATATAGCCCTTCTTACATCAGCTGATATCTCAAAGTGCTGTACAGAAACCCAGCCTAAAACCCCAAACAGCAAGCAATGCAGGTGTAGAAGCACGGTGGCTAGGAACAACTCCCTAGAAAGGCCAAAACTTAGGAAGAAACCTAGAGAGGAACCAGGCTATGAGAGGTGGCCAGTCCTCTTCTGGCTGTGCCGGGTGGAGATTATAACAGAACATGTGCATTTCACAGTAACTTAATGGAAGTCAGTAGCCTGGAAGTTGCTATACATTTTGCATTACTGAACTGGCAACCAGCTGTCAGTAAGTTATTGTAAAATTCACAGTAACTTACTTAATAGCCAGTTACTGATAGTAACTCACTGGCAACTAACTGCTGGTAACATACTAGCAGAGGTGGGACCATGTCACTATTATTTGAGTCACAAGCAAGTTGCGAATCACAAAGTCCGAGTCTCAAGTCGACTCCCAAGTAGAATGGGTTGAGTCTCGAGTCAAGTCCAAGTCGTGCATTATAAGAACAAGTCGAGTTAAGTTTTTTCAAGTCAAGTCTCAAGTCAAGTAAAATAAAAATGGATACATGCAAACAACTTGTTTGACTACAAAGCTTTGTCTATTTATTGAGGGACCTTGTAGCAGGCATAAGGGCATGAAATCAAATCAAATCAAATGTATTTATATAGCCCTTCTTACATCAGCTGATATCTCAAAGTGCTGTACAGAAACCCAGCCTAAAACCCCAAACAGCAAGCAATGCAGGTGTAGAAGCACGGTGGCTAGGAACAACTCCCTAGAAAGGCCAAAACTTAGGAAGAAACCTAGAGAGGAACCAGGCTATGAGAGGTGGCCAGTCCTCTTCTGGCTGTGCCGGGTGGAGATTATAACAGAACATGGCCAAGATGTTCAAATGTTCATAAATGACCAGCATGGTCAAATAATAAAAATCACAGTAGTTGTCGAGGGTGCAACAAGTCAGCACCTCAGGAGTAAAAGTCAGTTGGCTTTTCATAGCCGATCATTAAGAGTATCTCTACCGCTCCTGCTGTCTCTAGAGAGTTGAAAACAGCAGGTCTGGGACAGGTAGCACGTCCGGTGAACAGATCAGGGTTCCATAGCCGCAGGCAGAACAGTTGAAACTGGAGCAGCAGCACGTCCAGGTGGACTGGGGACAGCAAGGAGTCATCATGCCAGGTAGTCCTGAGGCATGGTTCTGAGGCTCAGGTCCTCCGAGAGAGAGAGAGAGAGAGAAAGAAAGAAAGAAAGAAAGAAAGAAAGAAAGAAAGAAAGAAAGAAAGAAAGAAAGAAAGAAAGAAAGAAAGAGAGAAAGAGAGAATTAGAAAGCACGGAAGGTTGACGTGCTCAGTCTGTAGATTTATTTACTGATGACCCAATGTTGAAAGTGTCATATCATAAAAAATATACAAGTAGATTTAGCAAATATACTCGGGATATAGGGCAAAAGAAATTGCCTCTGTATCAGGCTTAATCTATCTAAATGGACGCAATTAGGGGGAAAGACCGGGAAGCTTCCCCTTGAGAAACCCAATCGAATCTGTCAAACAGGAGCTCAAACAAGTACACACTGTATATGCACAATGTTGTGCAGAGCGTTCGATTTGGCTGCTCGGGGAAAGGAGACCTCCAGCGCAGATAAAAACATTGACAATAAGTGCTGTTTTCAAAGGATTGTTAAATAACTGTTATATAAACGCTATTTGGTTTTAATATCATCATCTCTTGAAGAGCATAGTCAGAACTATACATTTCTAATTATTCTACATTTACCTCTATTATCAGAGTTATGAAGCAAATAACTGCTTGCTTTTCATAATCAGTAAACATCAATTGATCATGTAATTTCAGATATGTGAGGGTAGCATATCCATTTGGCATGTTGCTAGCTAAGCAAACAACATGCGTCATTTAGCTATATTTAACTGGCTTGCTTCCATAGAGATTAGGCTTTTGGAAAGAGCTTGACATCAGCAAGTCCTCGTCTTGGTGAAGTTGTCAGTCAGACTTGTGTCATCACCACTATAGATGGCAAGCAAATCAAACAATATTTTGATATAGCCATATAGTTTATCCCCTGAAAGTTAACTTGTTAACTAGCCATATTGACATGATTCGTTATTAGCTAGCTACACCATGCTGGTCAAACCAGCTTGGCCAGCATCCAACCAGCACTGACCAGCTTGAAATCTATGCTGGTCTATGCTGTTTTCTTACACAGGGAATGTAACCACATCATAGAAATAAAAGTTATAGAATAGTGATATCCCTGATGACAATGATGATGATTACTGGTAGGTGTTTCCCTTACAGTTTGTGAATGAGGCTAGTGGCCTTGCCGTGTGACTGATAGAGAGTTGAGAGATACGATATGTGACTGATTTCAGGAAACTAGGCGTATGTCGCATGTCACTACTTCACAGGAGCGGCATTTGAACGAAAACATACATTTTTCATCAAAATGCATTTTTTGGCAGAAATGTGTTTTGGAACATGTGCACTATCATGAGTTTTAATAACAAACTTGTATTCCATCCATAAATACAAATAAAATTGTTAAATTACGAGCGATTACTAGTTGGTTATGCCACGGAAAAAGCCAGGAGCCTTCCCGCTAGCCATGATTGGCTGAGATAATGGATAGGCCGGACATGCCGGGAGATAAGTTTTGATTGGTCTGCCATGTAGCATGCTTCTGTCTATAACATGTGTTGACAGGCCTTTCTACCACGCTGTTTTTGAAAGATATAACGTTAGCCATTGAAAACTACAAAAGTTTTGCTACTTTCTCAACACCATTGATGGCCTGAATTTAGCAGGCGCTATCGACCGTTCAGTTGAAAAAAGTGATGGGCTACTTTCTGCACACACCACGGTCAGTGTGAACCGGAGTGACTTGACACAACACTGGCCAAACAAGATGTAGCTACAAACAAACAGAGTTCAATGGTTCCAGTCTTCCATTAAGTGTTCATCCATGTATACGGATAAGATTCTATCTACATTTTCAGATATAAGTTAAAAATTTTGTCAGAAAGTTGTTTTTATTGCACCTTAAAGCGTACTTTTAGCTAGCAAGCAAATGTTAGCTTGCTGGCTCGCTAGCTAATGTTACGTGTGTGATCTGTGTAGCACTATCATTCGAATCAGAAGCCCATTTGCATTGCTAGTTATAGCCTAATGTTAGCTAGCTAACATTGAACCAAGTTTGTTAGCTTTAGCTACCTGCAGATTCATACTACAGCTATGACAATGTTTATATTGGTAATAGTATGACTTGGGATTATGCCGGTTCATTGTTTAGCTAGCTAATCAGCCAGATTATTACATAACCCATCAATTTAGCCAGGTGTGTCTGGGGGTGATTACGGCCCTTTATGTATTTCATGAACATGTGTACATGTCTAGACAATAGTGACCCATCCACTTATCTAGATGTGGCTGGGGGGTAGTTATAGCATTTCCTTCACATGACCGATCAATTTAGACAAGTGTGTCGGGTAAGCGTCAGCTAATAATGATAAAAAATGTACACAATATTTTTATCTGGACACTTTCTCTTTTGATATTGCTACTATGCATTTGTGAATCATTAAAGAGATGGGTGGGGCTAAGGCTTAAGAGGGTGTGAATGATGCTGAATGGGTGTAGACAAAGAAGAGCGCTCCAGTAGGTGTACCAAAATATTCAAGGGCCATTTTCTCAAATGTGGGGTTACAAGTTTAACTTCAAAGCAGAATTACTTTCCCACTGTTTTTCAAATGCAGTGTATGATATACCATTTTCTAGCTCTGAGTCTCTACTTTTATCCAATGTAAAAAACACAATTTCAAATTTTGCTACATAAGCCTGAATCGAGGTGGTCAGTCACATATTGTAGATTTTGGTGGGATATATGGTAAAAATTAAAGGTATTTCTCCATTCTGTGGAACTCATCAGGTCTGCAGGGACAGTGGTGGGAGATTTAAAGAATTCCCCCCTTTGAGAGAATTTTATCCAAAATGGTAAAAACCAAGGAGCTATAACTTTATATGCCTGCTTAGGGCTTCTAAACCACAAACAGATGGGAAACGTGGAGAGTAGGAATAGTTCCATTCTTGCTACCATGGAGTAGATGGCAGGTTTACAGAGGCAGAGAGAGAAGAGAGAGCCTGAGAAATGCACAGCACATTTTTCACAAGCTGGCACGGAGGGAGCAGCTTTCACTCCTCTCTGGTAAAGTCATCAAGGCCTAAACACAAGAGGACGTGTGGAAAGAATGGATCGCTCTGAGCTAACAGACTCACTTCGAAGCACAATCAGCACTTTTATACGGTGCACTTTTCACATGAGATGAAATGGAATTAGTTAAGTTCACATATTTTCTAAATTACTCACTTGACAAAACAATAAAAATGGTTGAGGGAGCATGACATACTGAAGTGATAACGCATGATAATAAATACTTCGTAATGAAATACGTTTTCAGAACATTGATAATCTTATTGGTATTTGAAGCCGTGCCGTGGCACCGCTAATATCAATAATCTGAGAACTGGACAGATAAATGATAAATTGTACTGCTCATTGCAACAGCATTTCCAGGAAAAACATATTCGACATTCAATGGCTCCAGCAATAGTCCCCAGGGAAGCCACAGGCCAATCATATGCCACAGGATAAAGTTAAAGGTCACTCAGATGTCTGAGTCCTGTCACGGCCATGGAGCAGAGGCTCATATATTATGAATGTGTATTTTCCCAGGGAGCCTTGGTGCAGGTCTGCAGAGTGATGTATGGGGCAATGGTGGGTATGGAAGTGTCCTTTACGGGACCAGAGTCTCAGTGCGTCAGTTTTAACCCTCAGGGCCACCACAGCACCTGGCAGTTTGGCATTCCACTAGTCCAGTTTCTGTTTCGAGTCCCAGCATTCCAGGAAATGCCGGGGATTGTGTCGTGGGAAATTTCCCCCATCTACTTGAATAGACGGCCAGCCATTCTTTATTTTCAGTTATGTCGGGGACATCCTGTTCCCGGTTTCTCTTTTAGTCCGGCAGCTCTTGAGTTTGCTCTAGGCCCAGGGCAAGCCTGTTTTCAACCCTGAGGTCTTGGCTGTTGACTAAGTCAAGGTCTGGGTCAGTGGATGACAGAGCTAGTGGGGATACGTGACCTGGCTATGCAGCTGAAGCATCACGGTGGCTTTTCTGATGAATGAGTCTGTCAGATTGACAGGCATAAAAAAGAAATGTCAAAATGAACAGGGCTGATAGGTATCTTCCCTGTTCATTCATTACAGTGAGATCTGTCATGCTGGATGTGATACATGGGAACGACAAGCCATTTTACTTTCTGCATAGATTCATTACAGGTCAGATCAGGTAAACCCCATACATTTAACATACGTTTACAAGTATGACATAATTCAAACCATTGTTGTTTGAGTGCATGAGACATGTACGTCAACCGTGAAAACAAGTTAGCAATAAGAGGACCCTGGCTCCATACTCAGAAGGTAATTGGAACATTTGTTGAACGGCATCACAAATTCCAGTTAGCGTGCCAGTAAACTAAATTCCAGAGAGCTTTATCTCTTCCTCTCTGGCACAGTGTACCTAGCCCCAGGTGCTGCTGGGTGAGACTGCCAGGGAGCGCTCTGCCTGCTCACCTGTGATGTGGGAAGCTATAGTGACAGGGGGAACGCAGGCACAGCAGGTGAGTCAACCATACAGATATGCACCTAATTGTTCCCTGCAGTTTAACCAGACACATTTCCACCGCACTGCACAGCGCTCAGATAGGTTCACACGCTATACTCCCTCAACCAGTGCTTTCTCAACCTGCTACAGCCTCTTACTGTCTCTATTCTCGTTCTCTCTCTTTCTTTTCTTCTTTCTCTTCCTATAGTACTGTATATGTCCTTCTGGAAATGTGTTTGATCCTTCCTCCGTTCTCTCTCTCGCTCCCACACACTCACTATCGATCTCTCCATCTCTAACTCTGACACACTCCGTCTCTCGATCCGCCCCCTCATAGTTTCAGTATAGCTGCCTGCTGCCTGGCGTGATTGTCTGTGCTCTCTCATCTATAGAAAGAGCTGATGAGCTGTGTGGACCCGAGGGCAGTGGTGTGCTCTCTCACCACCCTCCGTCCCTCTCTGTTTTCAGCTGACTCAGTGTGTGGGCACGGTGAAGTGGGTTGTCTGAAGGACAACAGAGTGCAGGTAGAGGTAAAGGTAACATGGGCCCTGACACACACACAAACACATGACTTTTGCACGTTTTGGCAAAACGTGTCTCTGCCTTCTCTTGTCTGAGGCTCTTTCCTGTGTTCTCTCCCGGTGAGATGTAACACTTTGTGTGCTGGTTGCTAAGACCCACTTCCTCAGGCACTCTAACACAGGACACAGAACAGAAAACAAACACCACATCATTCTACAATGAAATATGCTTGTGATTTGGCTCTGTACAATACTACAATATTACAATTTTGTCAGGTTTGCCATTGCTTTTTTTTTTACAAGATCAGCTTCAAAACCATATCTCTCTGTGACTTTTGTCTTTCATGAGTTACAGAGATTTTTTTGCATCATCTCTTGTTTTGTTGCTTTTTTTTCTATTTTTGTTAAAAGTACTGTATATAATATCTTTATTCCACATTTCAAAATACAATTTTTCTATTGGTCACATGCGGTGTAGATTTTACAGTGAAATGCTTACTTACGAGCCTGTTCCCAACAATGCAGAGTTAAAAAGTTGACCTAAATACTGTTTTTTTGTATCGCTTTGGTACTATTTTCACAAGTACAGTATGTGGTATACTTTCACAACCCTTAGTTCAAAACTCAAAACAGATCATCAAAAAGCCAGGTTTCCCAAAACATTAAGCACATTTTCAATTGACTAAGTACAACACACAAAATCACACGGTAACTTTTTCACCAAACCTAATCAGAGTTTCATCTAGAAATACCTTCATATAAAGTCATTGCCTTTCCCAATGCAATGCTCACAGTACTTTTCATATGATTCTCTTCTCATTTAAGTACATTTGACCATAACTTAATCCAACTGCGCTTAATGGGCTAATCACTTAACAGTTTGGTAAACCCATAGATTTAATGGGTTAACAGAGGCCTTACCCTGACAGAGGCTTACCCCAATCTGAAAAAATCAACTGTCAATTAGATCATGAGAACATTTTGCCAATAAAACCGGTTAGCTCTTCAGGATATGCACTATTCTTTACCATTACATTTACAGTAAATTACATATTGTAATGCCAAACATGTTACAGTATTCTTATAGTATGATCTATTGACAGTGTACTCTGTCCTACCCTCAGAATTGACAGAAGACCCCATGGTGGTGGCCGTGTGCTGCCCGACCAGAAGGAGTTGGCCGTGGTGAAAATGGTGAGGGCCAGGATTGACATACGGCTGTCCGAAATAAAGCAGGCCATTGAGGAGGACGATGACACCTTTGCCAATGTAACATCCTTCAGCCTACCAACAATCACCCGCCTTTTGATGAGGAACCAGGTATCTATGAAACACATGTACCTGGTGCCTTTTGAGAGAAACAACGACCTGGTGAAACAACTGCGGGCCGAGTGTTCAGGTATATCACTATATATTGTATTACTGTTACTATTTGATGCAGATGCTACTTCACAACATCATATTGGAAGTATACTGTAAAAATAACTGACCAAAATATATTTGTAGAGGGTGATGGTGCTTGATGCTGCTGTGAACCATAACAGGTATATCTTTGTTGATGAAGCGGGCTTCGACCTGGCCAAACCTCTGCGTCGTGGGCAGAACATCATCGGCTAACGGGCGATCGTCCAAGTACCTGGACAACGTGGGGGAAACATCTACATGTATGCAGCTATCTCTGAAAATGGTCTGGTAGAACGTTGCCCATTACTTGGATCCGACAACGCTGCACAACTCATTGTGTTTCTCAATGAAATTGAGCAGGCCTGTCAAGGTGAAGGGGTCACCTATGTCATTGTATGGGACAGTGTCAGGTTCCACCATGCAGAGGTGATTCAGGCATGGTTTCGGGCCCATCCCCGATTCGTGACCCTATACCTGCCCCCATACTCTCCTTTCCTCAACCTTGTTGAGGACTTTTTTTCAGCATGGAGGTGGAAGGTGTACGATCGCCATCCCCATGAGCGTGCCACCCTCCTTCTGGCCATGGATGAGGCATGCAACAACATCAATGCAGACTAATGTCAAGCTTGGATTCGCCATGCCAAAAGGTTTTTACATGAACAATGAGGACATTCATTGTGATGTGGATGAGACAGGCTTGATGCAAATTAATTTGTGCTAAACGTTATGTTTCATTTTCATTCATTTCGTTTGTTTTATTACATTTCTTACATTTTATTACAGACAGTACACCTATGTTGCAATTATATATATAAAAAAATTGGGGCAAGAATGATTGTTGAGGATGGCTTCATTGATCACACCTTTGACTACACATTGGATAGATATTATGGAAATTTGAGATTTTCTGTACATTTTTTGGGGTAATGTAATTGTATTGCCTATTGTGAAGACGGTGTAATCTACTGTAATTTACAGTACTGTAGCATGTTACTTTCAGCAGCAGTACTTCTAAGGGCAGTTTGAAACATACTGTATCTTGCATTGCTTGCTATTGGATTAACTGGTAGTTAAAACAACTAAATTGAAAATATATCATATTGTGTTTTGGTGTGTGTGTGTGTTGGAGTGTCAGTGTAGTTTGTGTGAGTGTTTGGGTGGGTAGAGTCAAGTGAGTGTGCATAGAGCCAGTGCAAGTGAGTGTGCATAGAGCCAGTGCAAGTGAGTGTGCATAGAGCCAGTGCAAGTGAGTGTGCATAGAGCCAGTGCAAGTGAGTGTGCATAGAGCCAGTGCAAGTGAGTCAGTGCAAAAAATTACGATAAAGAATGAATAGTAAAGGAGGTCAATGTAAATAGTCCGGGTAGCCATTTGATAAGCTGTTCAGTAGTCTTATGGCTTGGGGGTAGAAGCTGTTCAGGAGCCTTTTGGTCTCAGAAAGAACAGTCTATGACTTGAGTGGCTGGAGTCTTTGTCAATTTTTTGGGCCTTCCTCTGACACCGCCTGGTATAGAGGTCCTGGATGGCAGGCAGTTCGGCCCCAGTGATGTACTGGGTTGTACGCGCTACTCTCTAGCGCCTTGTGGCCGGATGTCGAGCAGTTGCCATACCAAGTGGTGATGCAGCCAGTCAAGATGCTCTCAATGGTGCAGCTGTATAACTTTTTGAGGATCTGAGGGCCCATCCCAAATCTTTTCAGCCTCCTGAGGGGGAAGAGGTGTTGTTGTGCCCTCTTCACGACTGTGTTGGTGTGTTTGGACCATGATTGGTCCTTAGTGATGTGGACATCGAGGAACTTGAAGCTCTCGACCCACTCACTACAACCCCGTTGATGTGAATGGGGGCATGTTCGGTCCGTTTTCTGTAGTTCATGATAAGTGCCTTTGTCTTGCACATGTTGAGGGAGAGGTTGTTGTCCTGGCAGGTCTCTGACCTCCTCCTTATAGGCTGTTTCATTGTCGTCGACCGCGCAGTCGTAGGTGAACAGGGAGTACAGGAGGGAACTGAGCACGCACCCCTGAGGGGCCCCCGTGTTGAAGGTCAGTGTGGCGGATGTGTTGTTTTCTACTCTCACCAACTGGAGGCACTCCGTCAGGAAGTCCAAGATCCAGTTGCAGAAGGAGGTGTTCAGTCCCAGTGTCCTTAGCTTAGTGATGAGCTTGGAAGGCACTATGGTATTGAACGTTGAGCTGTAGTCAATGAATAGCATTCTCACGTAGGTGTTCCTTTTGTCCAGGTGGGAAAGGGCAGTGTAAAGTGCAATAGAGATTGCGTCATCTGTGGATCTGTTGGGGCGGTATGCGAATTAGAGTGGGTTCAGTGTTTCTGGGATGATGGTGTCCAGTGTTTCTGGGATGATGTGAGTCATGACCAGCCTTTCAAAGAAGTTCATGGCTACAGATGTGATTGCTACAGGGCGGGAGTCATTTAAACGGGTTACCTTGGCATTCTTGGGCACAATCTGTCTGGCCCTGTGGCATTGTGAATGTTATTCTGTTTAATGGTCTTACCCACATCGGCTACAGAGGGCATGATTATACAGTCGTCCGGAACAGCTGGTGTTCTTCTGTGCTCGCTTGACTCAAAACGAGCATAGAAGGCATTTAGCTCGTCTGGTAGGTTCGCGTCACTGGGCAGCTCTCAGCCGGGTTACCTTTTATAATCTGTGATAGTTTGCAAGCCCTGCCACGAGCATCAAAGCCGGTGTAGTAGGATTCGAACTTAGTCCTCTATTGACACTTTGCCTGTTTGATGGTTCATCAGAGGGCGTAGCAGGGTTTCTTATACGCGTTCGGCTTAGTGTCCCTTTCCTTGAAAACTGCAGCTTTAGCCTTTAGCTCAATGCGGATGTTACCTAATCCATGGCTTCTGGTTGGGATATGTACGTATGGTAAATGTGGGGACATTGTCGTCGATACACTTATTATTGAAGCCGGTGACTGATGTGATATTCTCCTCAATGCCATCGGATGAATCCCGGAACATATTCCAGTTTGTGCTAGCAAAGCATATGCTTCATCAGACCACTTCCGTATTGAGCGTGTCACTGGTACTTCCTATTTACGTTTTTGCTTGTAAACAGGAATCAGGAGGATAGCGTTATGGTCAGATTTGCCAAATGGAAAACAAGGGAGAGCTTTGTACGCGTCTCTGTGTGGAGTAAAGATGATCTAGAGTTTTTTCCCCACCTAGTTGCACAGGTTACATGCTGGTAGAAATGAGATTAAACACATTTTAGTTTTCCTGCATTAAAATCACTGGCCACTAGGAGCGCAGCCTCTCTGAACATTTTCTTATTTACTTATGGCCCTATGCAGCTCGTTGAGTGCGATCTTAGTGCCAGCATCGGTTTGAGGTGGTAAATAGACAGCTACGAAATATACAGATGAAAACTCTCTCGGTAAATAGTATGGTCTATGGCTTGTCATGAGGCATTCTAACTCAGGTGAGCAGAAACTTGAGACTTCCTTAATATTAGAGCTATTGTAGAAAAATACACACACCTCCCCCCGATCTTACTGGACTCTGCCATTCTGTCCTGCCGATGCATAGAAAACCAGCTAGATGTACATTATCCATGTCCTTGTTCAGCCATGACTATGAGGATCTGAAGAGAAGAATGGGAGAAACTCCCAAAATACAGGTGTGTAGCATCATACCCAAGAGGACTCGAGGCTGTAATCGCTGCCAAAGGTGCTTCAACAAAGTACTGAATAAAGGGTCTGAATACTTATGTAAAATGTAAATTTCAGTATTTTTATTACATTTTTTGCTAAATAAATGTTAAAAACCTGTTTTTGCTTTGTCATTATGGGGGGGAAACTATTAAATCAATTTTAGAATAAGGCTGTAACAAAATGTGGAAAAAGTCAAGGGGTCTGAATACTGGGGGGCTGGTTATATTTCGCTGGTTGTTTGGGATCAAAGAGAGGTGATTAACCTATGAGAGACTATACATTTGTTATCCTTTTTGTTAAGTCAGTAATTACTATGATTCAAAAAATACCCCAAAAGATTTTGAAAACTTCATGTGAAATGTCTGGAAAACAAAGATATGATAAATGAATTAAAATTTGAAACACAGAAAATATGTGAACTGGAAATATTAACAAAAACTGACCTGTGGGAAATTCAGAATATATATATATATATTTTAAATCAAGTGCCAATATTTAGATAAACCACAAAATAATAGATAGGCCTATATTGAGATATTTAAATGATATCTTAAATCTCTCATTTTGAATAGGGACATTGTCCGTAGTTTGTAGTAAATAAGTTAGCTTACCTTACTTGTTTTTCCTCCTTTTCTTCTTCTCTCTTCCCTCCTCCAGAGAGACCCGCTGTCTTTTCAGACCTTCCGTGATGGGATGGGAGTGCTGGTGGTTGGGCCATCATTGGGAGGTAGGGGTGGAGGGGAAGTGGGGAGGGAAACAGTGAGGGATGGGAAGAGGACTTTACTGGTTCCATTTCTTTCTTCTTCTGCTGTCTTGGCTCTCTCTCTCCTGGGCTCTGTCTCCTGGACCAGCAGCTGTGACTGCACACACTGCCACAGCGTGAGCGGTGGTCTTGCTGACTGTCTGGGGTGCTGGGTCAAATGCTGCGGGCTCACTTTCTCTCTCTCCCTCCTTGTCAGGCCTGGGATTAGAGGCTGCACCTGTTCTTACCATGCCCGCGTAGGCCACTGGACATTGAAAGAAGCTTCTTCAGTACAGTATTTTGCATTATGGCCCAGGCCAGCACATTTCCAACATTTAACATTATGACCATCTCTGACCTAATGGTCCAGACTCTGACATTGCCAAAACTGGCATTTCAGGTATTTTTCTAGAGAGGGTGCTCCACCCAGAGCTTGTTATTGAAGGGAAGCTTTGCACTGATTGGCTGCCAGCCACACTATAAGTATATTGTTACCTGAGAAACCTAACTACAATAACACACATATAAACATGTTATGTAAGGGCAGTGGTGGAAAAAGTATCACATTTTCATACTTGAGTAAAAGTAAAGATACCTTAAAAGAAAATGACTCAAGTAAAAGTAAAAGTCACCTAGTAAAATACTACTTGAGTAAAAGTCTAAAAGTATTTGGTTTTAAATGTACTTAAGTATCAAAAGTAAAAGTATAAATCATTTAAAATTCCTTATATTAAGTAAACCAGACGACACGATTTTCTTGTTTTTTTAATTACTTACGGAAAGCCCAGGGCACACTTCAACACTCGGATATAATTTACAAACAAAGCATTTGTGTTTAGTGAGTCTACCAGATCAGAGGCAGTGAAGGGATGACCAGGGATGTTCTCTTGATAAGTGAGGGAATTAGATTAAAAGTAAAAGTTGTCAAAAATATAAATAGTAATACCCCCCCAAAAACTGTTTAAGTAGTACTTTAAATGATTTACACCACTGTGTAAGGGTACATATTGAAGGGAACATAGGGCTGAGGGAACATAGGGTTCCGGGAATATAGGTTGAGGGAACATAGGGCCCAGGCAACATAGGGCTGAGGGAAGGGAACGTAGGGTCCAGGGAACGTAGGGTCTAGGGAACGTAGGGTCCAGGGAACATAGGGTCCAGGGAACGTAGGGTCCAGGGAACGTAGGGCCCAGGAAACATAGGGCCCAGGGAACGTAGGGTCCAGGGAACATAGGGTCCAGGGAACATAGGGTCCAGGGAACATAGGGTCCAGGGAACATAGGGTCCAGGGAACGTAGGGTCTAGGGAACGTAGGGTCCAGGGAACGTAGGGCCCAGGAAACATAGGGTCCAGGGAACATAGGGCCCAGGGAACGTGGGGCCCAGGAAACATAGGGTCCAGGGAACGTAGGGTCTAGGGAACGTAGGGCCCAGGGAACATAGGGTCTAGGGAACGTAGGGTCTAGGGAACGTAGGGCCCAGGGAACATAGGGTCCAGGGAACGTAGGGTCTAGGGAACGTAGGGTCCAGGGAACGTAGGGCCCAGGGAACATAGGGTCCAGGGAACATAGGGCCCAGGGAACGTGGGGCCCAGGAAACATAGGGTCCAGGGAACGTAGGGTCTAGGGAACATAGGGTCCAGGGAACATAGGGCCCAGGGAACGTAGGGTCTAGGGAACGTAGGGCCCAGGGAACATAGGGTCCAGGGAACGTAGGGTCTAGGGAACGTAGGGTCCAGGGAACGTAGGGCCCAGGAAACATAGGGTCCAGGGAACATAGGGCCCAGGGAACGTGGGGCCCAGGAAACATAGGGTCCAGGGAACGTAGGGTCTAGGGAACATAGGGTCCAGGGAACATAGGGTCTAGGGAACGTATGGTCCAGGGAACGTAGGGCCCAGGAAACATAGGGTCCAGGGAACGTAGGGTCCAGGGAACGTAGGGTCCAGGGAACATTGGGTCCAGGGAACATAGGGTCTAGGGAACGTAGGGTCTAGGGAACGTAGGGCCCAGGGAACATAGGGTCCAGGGAACGTAGGGTCTAGGGAACGTAGGGTCCAGGGAACGTAGGGCCCAGGAAACATAGGGTCCAGGGAACATAGGGCCCAGGGAACGTGGGGCCCAGGAAACATAGGGTCCAGGGAACGTAGGGTCTAGGGAACATAGGGTCCAGGGAACATAGGGTCTAGGGAACGTAGGGTCTAGGGAACGTAGGGTCCAGGGAACGTAGGGTCCAGGGAACATAGGGTCTAGGGAACGTATGGTCCAGGGAACGTAGGGCCCAGGAAACATAGGGTCCAGGGAACATAGGGTCCAGGGAACATTGGGTCCAGGGAACATAGGGTCTAGGGAACGTAGGGTCTAGGGAACGTAGGGTCCAGGGAACGTAGGGCCCAGGAAACATAGGGTCCAGGGAACATAGGGTCTAGGGAACGTAGGGTCTAGGGAACGTAGGGTCCAGGGAACTTAGGGTCTAGGGAACGTAGGGTCTAGGGAACATAGGGTCTAGGGAACGTAGGGTCTAGGGAACGTAGGGTCCAGGGAACGTAGGGTCTAGGGAACGTAGGGTCTAGGGAACGTAGGGTCTAGGGAACATAGGGCCCAGGGAACGTAGGGCCCAGGGAACATAGGGTTCAGGGAACATAGGGTCCAGGGAACGTGGGGCCCAGGAAACATAGGGTCCAGGGAACGTAGGGTCTAGGGAACATAGGGTCCAGGGAACATAGGGCCCAGGGAACGTAGGGTCTAGGGAACGTAGGGCCCAGGGAACATAGGGTCCAGGGAACGTAGGGTCTAGGGAACGTAGGGTCCAGGGAACGTAGGGCCCAGGAAACATAGGGTCCAGGGAACATAGGGCCCAGGGAACGTGGGGCCCAGGAAACATAGGGTCCAGGGAACGTAGGGTCTAGGGAACATAGGGTCCAGGGAACATAGGGTCTAGGGAACGTATGGTCCAGGGAACGTAGGGCCCAGGAAACATAGGGTCCAGGGAACGTAGGGTCCAGGGAACGTAGGGTCCAGGGAACATTGGGTCCAGGGAACATAGGGTCTAGGGAACGTAGGTTCTAGGGAACGTAGGGCCCAGGGAACATAGGGTCCAGGGAACGTAGGGTCTAGGGAACGTAGGGTCCAGGGAACGTAGGGCCCAGGAAACATAGGGTCCAGGGAACATAGGGCCCAGGGAACGTGGGGCCCAGGAAACATAGGGTCCAGGGAACGTAGGGTCTAGGGAACATAGGGTCCAGGGAACATAGGGTCTAGGGAACGTAGGGTCTAGGGAACGTAGGGTCCAGGGAACGTAGGGTCCAGGGAACATAGGGTCTAGGGAACGTATGGTCCAGGGAACGTAGGGCCCAGGAAACATAGGGTCCAGGGAACATAGGGTCCAGGGAACATTGGGTCCAGGGAACATAGGGTCTAGGGAACGTAGGGTCTAGGGAACGTAGGGTCCAGGGAACGTAGGGCCCAGGAAACATAGGGTCCAGGGAACATAGGGTCTAGGGAACGTAGGGTCTAGGGAACGTAGGGTCTAGGGAACGTAGGGTCCAGGGAACGTAGGGTCTAGGGAACGTAGGGTCTAGGGAACATAGGGTCTAGGGAACGTAGGGTCTAGGGAACGTAGGGTCCAGGGAACGTAGGGTCTAGGGAACGTAGGGTCTAGGGAACGTAGGGTCTATGGAACGTAGGGTCCAGTGAACGTAGGGTCTAGGGAACATAGGGTCCAGGGAACATAGGGTCTAGGGAACGTAGGGTCTAGGGAACGTAGGGTCCAGGGAACGTAGGGTCCAGGGAACGTAGGGTCCAGGGAACATAGGGTCTAGGGAACGTAGGGTCTAGGGAACGTAGGGTCCAGGGAACGTAGGGCCCAGGAAACATAGGGTCCAGGGAACATAGGGTCTAGGGAACGTAGGGTCCAGGGAACGTAGGGCCCAGGAAACATAGGGTCCAGGGAACATAGGGTCCAGGGAACGTAGGGTCTAGGGAACGTATGGTCCAGGGAACGTAGGGCCCAGGAAACATAGGGTCCAGGGAACATAGGGTCCAGGGAACGTAGGGTCTAGGGAACATAGGGTCTAGGGAACATAGGGCCCAGGGAACGTAGGGTCTAGGGAACATAGGGTCCAGGGAACGTAGGGTCTAGGGAGCATAGGGTCTAGGGAACATAGGGCCCAGGGAACATAGGTTGAGGGAACATAGGGCCAAGGGAACACAATGTTATAATGTCATTGCGGTTTCACAACCCAGGTATGCAAACAACACTAGGGAGATCACCTGAAATGTTTTTCTTCACTGCTCTAATTTATGCTATTAGATGATTATATTTCCTCCTAAGAATGTGTTGTCACCTAGCTAGCTACCTACCTCCTGTACTCGCCCAGTAGCCCAGCCTAGCTACCTTGTTTTCACAGTTAAACTAATCCTCACAATTATATCAACTGTACCTCCTCCCTGAATAGGGCTGAGACCTCAATAGAAAGAAATGTCACCAGTCTTCATTTTGAGCATTCCTGTCATAGTGAGTCATTGTTCTGAGACCTTGTTGATTCTTATTGATTGTTTCATCATTGTTCAGCAGTTTCTAGACATGTAGTATCTGGATGGGTGCGGTTTACGAGAACCATGTTTGTATTGCCTAGATCTGCCATACGATGAATCACATCAGATAGTTTTTTAGGTGGGATGACTATATATAGGCATTAGTGGAGAGACGGTTTACCAGAACCATGTTTGTATTGCCTAGATCTGCCATACGATGAATCACATCAGATAGTTTTTTAGGTGGGATGACTATATATAGGCATTAGTGGAGAGACGGTTTACCAGAACCATGTTTGTATTGCCTAGATCTGCCATACCATGAATCACATCAGATAGTTTTTTAGGTGGGATGACTATATATAGGCATTAGTGGAGAGACGGTTTACCAGAACCATGTTTGTATGGCCTAGATCTGCCATACGATGAATCACATCAGATAGTTTTTTAGGTGGGAGGACTATATATAGGCATTAGTGGAGAGACGGTTTACCAGAACCATGTTTGTATGGCCTAGATCTGCCATACGATGAATCACATCAGATAGTTTTTTAGGTGGGAGGACTATATATAGGCATTAGTGGAGAGACGGTTTACCAGAACCATGTTTGTATGGCCTAGATCTGCCATACGATGAATCACATCAGATAGTTTTTTAGGTGGGAGGACTATATATAGGCATCAGTGGAGAGACGGTTTACCAGAACCATGTTTGTATGGCCTAGATCTGCCATACGATGAATCACATCAGATAGTTTTTTAGGTGGGAGGACTATATATAGGCATTAGTGGAGAGACGGTTTACCAGAACCATGTTTGTATGGCCTAGATCTGCCATACGATGAATCACATCAGATAGTTTTTTAGGTGGGAGGACTATATATAGGCATCAGTGGAGAGACGGTTTACCAGAACCATGTTTGTATGGCCTAGATCTGCCATACGATGAATCACATCAGATAGTTTTTTAGGTGGGAGGACTATATATAGGCATCAGTGGAGAGACAGGTGTGCATCAGCACCGCACATACTGTAGATGTTGATTTTCCATTCCTTCTCACTGTTCTGTTCTTTCAGATTGTTCTTATAGATTTCTGATTGATCTTTGTGATTTTTCTAGTGGTGATGAGCCTGTCTTCGATGGAGAGGCACTACGGCCGTTTAATGGCTAAACTAACCCTCTGAAATCTCACTGGGTGAAATCATCTGGCTAGGTTCATTTGAAAGACAGGCCCAGCAGGAGTCTCACCCATTTTGACTGGTGTCCAGACCAGGGCTTGACTTCTGGGGTTTTTGTTTCCACTGGGGGGAATAATGTGTCACCACCATACTCAGATAGCCTGTCTACACAGGAGGCATTGCAAGTCTGCATATTATTCTGGTGCCTCACTTTGACATGGGGGAATAGCTTAATTGAAAGACACTGATCCCCTAAGTCTCTCCCTAGCTGGGAAAGTTTGGGAAAATAGAAGTAAGAGTGAGAAAATGGTAAAGACATCCAGATAAGACTGAGTTTGGTATTTTAAGGGCATTTAACTCTAAAATCCCATGATTCATTTCATGAACCAGGGCCAATAAAACATACATTTAAATCAAAACTTAAATAACAATCACAAAGCAAAACAAGGATAATATACCTCTCAAATTCATTCTCCAGACACATTGTGGCCCCCTCAACATTAGGATACGATAGCAGCGAGTTGGGATGATTTATTATATCATGGCCATTTTCCAGAAATCCCATTAATCCCGAGAATGTATTTGTTCTATATAGACCCCCCCTAGTCCCCCCTACTGTTTGGGAGGCTGTGGATGCACATTCCGTGTACTCAGAAACATTCCACAGGCCCATCTGTCTCTTATCGTTTCACAGCATCACTTCCTTCTCATAAAAACCAGGGAGACCATGGAGAAATGAAGCCAAGATCTGAATTGTGTGAGTGTTTTTAAAAGGCTGTACGTGCCTATCAGACATCGCCACTGCCTGTTTGTTTACCTTGTCCCAGGACCCAGGCCTCACTTGACCTGTTCTATGCATCTGTCAATTCATTGGCAGTAATGATACATTGCAACTTGCAATGTTAAGTGATATTTTAAGTGCATTGTTAAGTGACATTATCTCGACAAATGAATGGGTCATTGCCATTTTTGTCTGACCCAGTACATTGGCCAGGTCTACTTACTGTCTGGAGTGGATATGGGGTGATTTGACCAAGGTCGATGACCGTCTCTCGGGAACATGATGTGCTGCACGTCTCCCCGGAAGTCTCTTAAAATATCTCCATCAACAACTGACCCCTCAGCTACACTTGACCCTGATTTGTTCTGTTCTCTGTTTGCCAGAAATCTGTCATACTTACAGTGATTTTATAGGTAGGTATTTGAATAAACATGATTTATTGGTTTTGACAGTAAGTAACGTTGATTATGTAAGGACTGAACGAGAACCGTAGAATAATACTGCTGTGGGTTCATTTCTCTGGCACACAAAGTCTGAATAGTGTTCATAAGCAGCCTGGTCATGGGGCTGTAAAATCATGTCAAACCTGTCCTGTGGCAATTCAAGTTTAGCTCTGGGAGTATTTCCATTAGAGTATTCTATTGACGTTTGAGAGGAATGCCAACTCCACCCAGATTAAAGACATAGCAGAGCTTCCAATTCAAGTTAACTCTCCTTTATGAGTTCCAGTCATTCAGAAGGGTACTTCCTATGCTCCTTTCTAGGTGTCATCACCCATCCCTCTCAGATGTTCCTCATCCACTGTGAACAGCACCCTGACCAGTATTCTAAGGCTTACCTAGAACGTAGTGTTTAACATGTAATCATAGAGGACACTTGTCATGACCTGAGTCCTCTGCTGAGCGGTCGGTTGTATATTTCCGACCCAGGTCCGTTATGCTCTCATGCCTGACTGAGTGAGATCACGTGACTGTTGTTATGTGTCTGTCTCTTTGATCAGTGCCTGGTATCGTACACCACAGTGGACAGATATTGTGGTCGTCAGCAAGGTCACTCTGACCACAAGAAAGAGACAGCTTCAAAGGAACTGGGAAAAAACTGAACTGACAAGATAAGCCAGATCGGGCTTGAATAACGTCTATTCGCTAGAACTTTGATCATGTGCGAAGCGTGAGAAAGATTTTCAGACACATCACAGTAATGTCGTAAAATATGTCATCCACGGCATGTGGTATAAGTATTTTGATCATGTCTATTGAGAGTAGAGGGAGTGATTCATGGCATGTGACAGTAGGGTTGGTGATGTGTGTGAAATGCTATCTGACTGCCCCAGTGTTGATCTGCTCTCAGAGTTGGTCCACAGACAGTCTCAGGCCTGTCTCTGAGTTTAACACTGGAGTGGCAGCAGATTCTTGTTGGCCCAGCCTTGCGTCAGCAGGGGGATTCCGCTGGGCTCTTTGTCTGTGAGCTGCATTCCTCCCGGTCCCCACGTGTTGCCATCCCCACACTCACGCGCCAGCACAGTGGCCCCGCTGCACACAGAGACACAAGCAGGGCCTGTGCTGCAGCTGAGGAGAGGCAGGGGTGTGAGAAACATGCACACTGAGGTCAGAGTTATGGTCCGGGAGGCGAAAAGTGGCCCACACCCAAATAACCTCAGCCTACAGTGAAGAGCGCTCCCTCTTCATTAGCATCCCTCAACCCCCTAACAGCCCCTCCTCAGGCGAGGAGACGGGACAATGGTGCAATTCAACATCTCTCAACACAAGAGCCATCAAAATGCTCAATTCTGCTCTTTGTATGAAAAGGAAGTGTGGTCAGCCTAAGTTACCCGACTTCAAAAACACGACAGCAGGACTTTGATCTCATCGGGATGGGAGAAAAAAAGCATCTGGAGAATCTCCTCCCACAAGCTCCACCACCACCACCACCAACACCATGTAGTAATCTCAGATCGTAACACACCACCGATATTGATAATGAAGAGGCTGTTTAAGCTAACAGATGGTGTGCTGCACCCATTCACCCCTCCCTCAATGTGCTTTTTGGAGGAGGAGTGTGTGTCCCCCCGGCCCCCTCCCACAACCAGAGGTGTTTCCGTCTAGGGTGCAACAGTGGTGGAACATCCATTCTAGACAGGCCACTCCCTCTGGATGTCAGTAGACAGAACAGGGGACTGGGTGGCTGAATCACAGCCAGTGTGTTGTATGGCCACATTTACAACACAGAGAGCAAGATGCAACACACCAGACCAGTAAAAATCTGACACCCTCTGAGTTCCTTATAGTATATTTGGGGGAGACCATATTTCACCAAACTTTCACCTTTCATCATCCTACATCCATATGTGTACATTTGTATCTAATCCTCTGAAGTACTGTAAAATGTGAACTTCTGTTGAAGGCTGGCTTTGTAAATGTTTCTGGTGGAAAATCTGGTCATCTGAAACTGAGAAGGCAGTGTGTGAGGGTGTTGGTGCTGTGCGTTAATGGTCCGGTCAAGGGAGCGATGTGTTGAAAAGCGGATTGGGAATGGGGATTTGTATGGTAGGTCGTTTTATCACTGGGGTCATGAGGGACACATGAATAACTGGCTGCTGACATGTGCTATAACTCATATATGTTGGGTCCTCAAGCTGGAGGAAACACAGACACTCTCAAGATGTGAGGTCGCCCTGAGGTGTCTTATAGGCCAAGGGGTGAAGGACTACTAAAAGAACCCAAAGAGTGGGTTTATGGGAGAGGAGAGAGCTACACCCTCATTTAGGGTTCCTAAGAAATCTAACTTGGGTTTTAGGATTTACAGGAGGTGATCTGTTTGTGTGGAAGTGAACAAAACACAGGAAGCACAAGCAGGCTACTGGGCAAGCGCCAGTACTGCTCCTCACCATATAATGGGGTGAATCTGAATGAGTTCACCAGACAGACGAGCAGGACTGTGCATGATCAGCTCACACGGACAGAATCAAAGAACTAGAGCGTGGAGAGAGAAGTACCCCCCCCCCCCCCAGCCCTTCCTTCTTTCGTCAGATTCTGCAATGGGCTGCTTGTGTTACTCCCCTCAGAGTTTTCAAGGACCCATCAGCTCTGCCCTCCTGACCTCATCTCTTCTTACACGCTACGACCCCTCACTGAAGCCAGCTGTGAGCTGGATCTGGTCCAACGCCCCCCTTTCTTCCAGCCACTTTGAGGTACCGCAGGAAATCCAGGAAATTCCGAATGGATCTGTGGTCCAGTCCAGTGTTCCACAGGGGGAGGTTCAGGTTAGGAAACGCTCGCTGTCATCTAGTGTTTGTGGAACTGTAGTGACTATAGTGTAAGGATCATGTACACTCAGTGGGGATGAAGACGTTGCTCATGGCTTTGTTGTGGTGCTTGTATGATTATTCTGGCTGCTGTTGAGTATGAGGTAGACTACATTCCAAGGGCCAATATTAAGATTAAAATAATTTCCCCATGCAGAGATAGTTTGGACTCCAACGGTCATACTTTTGCTGTAATGTCAGAGTATGAGTGAGCTATCAATATTGTAACTGTAGACATTATATATAACGTCTGGATTACTCATATTGAAGAAGTAAGTCAGTGAAACAGGCCACTTTTTATATTTTCCATGTATTTGTAGGGGAGAGGGAGAGTCATCATTTCATGGAGTCTGTGAAGGAAGAAACCACATGGAAAAGGTGGTAAGCAAGTTGGGTCCACATGTATTTTGTTCTAGGTTTCATGATGCTTGTATCTAAACCAAGGTAGATGTTTTAAGATTGTTTTATACATCATTTGGAGTCTCTATAAGCTACAATATGAGGTCCTAAACCTAGCATGAAAGTGCATCCTTGTAACTGTGTGGGTTAATATAGTCAAAATGTCTGCCTTGGGTTAAGTTGAGCCAATAGCCACCATACCCCATACAAATTATAATTACATTTTGTCAGTTTTATGCATTAAATGCATAGTATTTTTGCAATGTGTCATGCTGTCATTGGGTTTACGCCACACCGGCGGTCACGAGTCATGAAGGCAGTCAAATTCCGCATGACCGTTTATGTACGGTAATTATGGTTCTCCAAGCTCTCATGCTGCTTCTGGTCATTAGTAGCCTACAAAACTGCTAACTGCCTGGTACTCAGTACTCTATTGTCCCTCTAATCACTCTGACATCAATGCAAATGTATTCGTAAAAATCTAATCAAACACTTCATGAGAGCCCATGAACTCATGTTGCGCAACATTTTTATAGGCTATGCAATTGCGGGAGAAAACAGAGTGATGACCTCTAATAAAAAGAGGAGGATCAGCTTTCTATAGGCTAGGTCTACTATATTTATTTTTCAACTTTCCTAATATTAAGCACATTGCTTATATGTACAGCAGGAGTATAGCCTATCTGGCTGGCATGAAAATAAACCACGGGGGAAAACGTCCTCCATTCGTTATTTAAGTGCATAGATTACATATATTTTACAGCTGCCCTTGTTTCAATACAGGTGCATGATAATGGTCCATTCCAAATCAAAACAAATGTCACACATATATTATTTAGTACATGTAAAGACAAGATTAAATCAATAATAGTCTGATGGGTGACAATAATAGCCTTGTGAATATATAACTTGTGAATTATATATTATCACCTGTGAATGATGCCCAGCATAATTTTTGGGGGGTGCATTATGGCCACAAAGGGGATGAGGCTGTAAAATTTGAGGCATTATCAAGTGCTTGTCAAATTGTGAATGAGAGACTGATGTAGTGAGTACAGCCTGCGTAAAAAAACTAAGCAGTGCTCATGCCTTTCAAACAACTATTTTCAAATCATCATTAGAGTCTCGTCATGCAGCCTTACAATGTCTTAAACATCAAAACATATAGCCCAATGTTTGTAGAACAACTAAAGTTACATTAATAACTCTAAATTAAGCATATAGGACTACATATTTCTTTGTTAACCGTTCAACACAGAATAGCTGCATGTGCGCACTCCCTCAAATAGTTTGGAGAAAATATTTATAGTTTATTCAGCTTTGTTCAATTGTATTCTTCATACTATGAAATAATATAAAAATAATGCCACAGAATTATGAGCAAATCTTGTCTGTCGCCCACAGCCATTTTGTCACACCCTGGCCTCTGTTATATTGATTTTCTTTATTAGTTTAGTTAGGTCAGGGTGTGACATGGGGGATGTTTGTGTGTTTTGTCTAGTTTAGGGTGTGTGTATTGTTTTAAGGGGTTTTTAGTATGTATGGGGTTGTGTTCAGTGTAGGTGTTTAGGAAAGTCTATGGTTGCCTGATTTGGTTCTCAATCAGAGACAGCTGTTTATTGTTGTCTCTGATTGGGAGCCATATTTAAGGCAGCCATAGGCTTTAGGTGTTTGTGGGTAATTGTCTATGTTGAACGTTTGTAGCTTGTGTATGCACTTACGTTTGTAGCTTCACGGTTGTTTTGTTTTGTAAAAGTGTTCGTTTCGTCATCTTTAATAAAAGAAGATGTCTTCATATCCCGCTGCGCCTTGGTCCGCTTATTATGACGATCGTGACACATTTGGCATAGCCACATCAGGACCTAACATAAGGACAAGTCAGAGTATGCTTTTAATTTCTTCTGAAATAGACGACATTTTCTTCATATCATGCCTCTTTAGACCTGTCTAAAATTAATAATCGATTTATTGTGAAGGTGTAGGCTATATTACATGGATTTATTATACTTTTTAAAATGGCTTGTAGGCTATGTGTGGAAGCCAGGAGATGCTAAATGTGTTTATGTTAATTAACGGTCAATGTGAGACAGCCGGTGATTGTCAAGCGAATAACTGTTGGACGAAATTTCGTGACCGCCACAGCCCTCTGCATATGAACTCAAGATAATGCATTTGTATTATTTCAGAGATGAATCAACATGCCCCGTGTATACAATTGTAAAACAAGCACGGATCTAGCCCCCTTTGATGTTCTTGAGAGAGCAGCCAAGGAAGTCAGAGAGGGGAAGAAGTCCATTCGAGCAGCAGCAAGTGATAAAAAAAATGGACTGAATGACACTGAAGAGGTACATTGACAAAAAATAAAACAAACTTACCTGTGTGAAAGAGAGGCTATGATAGAGTAGCAGAGGCACACAAGGTCTTATCTGATGATATGGAGTCTGAGCTTGCTAAACATATCACAAATCTTGCAGACCAGTTTCATGGGTTAGCTAGTAGCCTCAAATGCAGAGAAATTGCCTATGAATTGGCACATCGAAACAACATCCCCGTCCCAGACAACAGGTCAAGAAATGGAAGGGTAAGTGATATTGAACAGAGAGACCTATATCTGAATATAGGCATACATTTAAGATTTACAATATACCGCACCATCACCCACTCTCACAGGACATCACCCACTTACCCCAAGAAGGCTCACCTTACTCTGTCCCTATGCTCAACGTACCCCATAAATTGTGGCAAGAGACCCCTTTTTTTGGACAAGCTATGTTTTCAAAACTGTTATGTTTACATGAATTTTGATTATTTCCAGGGATACATAAGATTCTGACATACAGTACCAGTCAATTTTTTTTTAAACAAATCAAAAAATATTTTAGATTTTAGATTCTTCAAAATAGCCACACTTTGCCTTGATGACAGCTTTGCACACTCTTGGCATTCTCTCAACCAGCTTCATGAGGAATGCTTTTCCAACAGTCTTGAAGAAGTTCTCACATATGCTGAGCACTTGTTGGCTGCTTTTCGTTCACTCTGCGGTCCAACTCATCCCAAACCATCTCAATTGGGTTGTCGGGTGATTGTGGAGGCCAGGTCATCTGATGCAGCACTCCATCACTCTCCTTCTTGGTAAAATAGCCCTTTCACAGCCTGAAGGCGCAAACCAGATGGGATGGCGTATCGCTGCAGAATGCTGTGGTAGCCATGCTGGTTAAGTGTGCCTTAAATTCTAAATAAATCACTGACAGTGTCACCAGCAAAGCACCCCCACACCATCACACCTCCTCCTCCATGCTTCACGGTGGGAACCATACATGCGAAGATCATCCGTTAACCTACTCTGCGTCTCACAAAGACACGGTGGTTGGAACCAAAAATCGAAATTTTGGACCAAAGGACAAATTTCCACCAGTCTAATATCCATTGCCTGGTTTCTTGGCCCAAGCAAGTCTCTTCTTCTTATTGGTGTCCTTTAGTAGTGGTTTCTTTGCAGCAATTCGACCATGAAGGCCTGATTCACGTAGTCTCCTCTGAACAGTTGATGTTGAAATGTGTCTGTTACTTGAACTCTGTGAAGCATTTATTTGGGCTGCAATCTGAGGTGGAGTTAACTCCAATGAATTTATCCTCTGCAGCAGAGGTAAACTCTGGGTCTTCCTTTCCTGTGGCGGTTCTCATGAGAGCCAGTTTCATTATAGATGGATTTTGCGACTGCAAGAAACTTTCAACGTTCTTGAAATTTTCCGGATTGACTGACCTTCATAACTTAAAGTAATGATGGACTTTTTTTTCTATTTGCTTATTTGAGCTGTTGTCCTTGCCATAATATGGACTTGGTATTTTACCAAATAGGGCTATTTGCTGTATACCAACCCTACCTTGTCACAACACAACTGATTGGCTCAAATGCATTAAGAAGGAAAGAAAATCCACAAATTAACTTTTAACAAGGCACACCTTTTTATTGAAATTCCAATAGTGTGCAAAGCTGTCTTCAAGGCAAATGGTGGCTACTTTAAAGAATCTCAAATAAAAAATATATTTTGATTTGTTTAAGACCTTTTTGGTTACTACATGATTCCATATGTGTTATTTCATAGTTTTGATGTCTTCACTATTATTCTACAATGTAGAAAATATTAAAAATAAAGAAAACCCCTGGAATGAGTAGGTGTATCCAAACTTTTGACTGGTAATGTATGTAGATATATTTGTTTAAAAGAATACCTTGTTATAGTGATGCTGAATGAATCCCCTACTCAATAAACTGTAAACACAAGTCAGCACAAAGCAGGAGAATAAAGCACAGGATATTGATTATTTTTAGAAGTAAGAACGCTTACTACTTACAATGCCAATACCCTAAGACGTAAGAGTTGAGAGTATTGGGAAATGTGCCATCTGTCTAGTGTATGGAAGAAAAGGAAGAAGAGGTTGACAGTTGCAGGGAGAAAGAGGAAGATTATCCACCTCCTCTGACCTGTGACCCCTACCTCATGTCATGTACACTGCAAATTGACCACAACTAAGCCCAAAAAGAGATTGTATTTGAAAACAACTATAATTTAATATAATTTCACATGATCACATATGTATTTATTTATTTGTGGGAATACTTGGTGAACAGATTTCCTAAATGAAACCCATTGTTAGCTGAATTCCTGGTGATTTTATTATTTTTGACCAAAGAAAATCACCTGTTTCCGACCACTGATGTAGAACATAATGCAGAGTAAAAGGTATATAGAGTATGACATTCAGAACTTGGGTATCAATCCGCCTGTGCTCTGAGTTACCCGTGAGACCCACGGTATGTGGACTACGCCTCACAAATTTTAACTGTTGTATATTTTATGAGGGATATTATGATTTTGACTCTACTTTCAATGCATTTGACGTTGAGACATTCCCCTGACCCAACCACAAAACTCTCCCTGTTAGTCTGGCTCTGTGGTCCAATGGATACAAGGTCCATGGCAACCTCTTAAAGATCTTGTTGGCTGGCGTTTAAAGCAACTTCTTCCTCCCACACTCAATTATTCTCTGGGAAAAAACAGTGCTGGAGCTTTTTCAATTCCTCATTAGATTCTGTAACCAAGAAGGCTTTTGTTGAACATTTTGATTTTTGTATCCTCTGATATATTTGTTGTTTGTACTTTTGTAGTAGTGCACACTGTCTGAACATGTTTCATGGTAAATGTTGTTTACCAGTTTCCTGTGTTAGAGCTGATTATAACCCATGTTTCATCCAACAAATTGTGGACAGTTAGTATACAAAGGCCTTAATCCTTAAGAGTCTATTAACGCACCCGTGCTACAATCTAAGTAACACAATAAATATTACCCATCAAAATCCGTCAGTTTATTGCATGTGCTGCGACCCACCTATGTAGGTCTTCCACATCTGCGGTGGAAGGTGGCCGAGGTACAGCGGTGTTTGTCCGACCAGAAGACATCCCGAAAATCGTCCTTCTCACAGAAACTTCTGTAGCATCTGAACGGTTTGGCCTACAAATTATTATGACCCCTCTATCGAAAGATGAGACTCACAGGTGTCAGGGTCTCGTCTGAAGGTAACCCATACAAATGAATGGAAGTATGCAGGTAGTTTTGTGGCAACAAAAATAAGGGGTTAAATATGTGTCCAAAAAACACAAAAATATTTCATGAGCTTTCTTATATCTCCTAGATATAGGACAGACACTTTACAACCTTATTCCTTATGATTTATTTTTTGACTGTCTTTTTTGCCATTTATTAATGTGCTATTCCATGCTTTTCTATTAGATAGGGTAGTAAAGGCCGAACTCAATATTTTATCAAATCATTTGTAAAGATAATTTTTTGATACCTAAAGGGTTCCTAAAATGTCAAAATCAAATAGCTAAATGATCCATGGTACTTAGTACTTTGAGGCATCTGCATGCTTCTCAGATGAAACAGTTTGGAAGAGTTTGTGGGTATATTATGACAACATTTTGTGACATTTTTGTTTGTTTCGGTCTTCATTAAGGGTTTTTTCGACTGTTCAAGCTTGAGAAAACTCTCAAGGCAAGCTCAAGTCAGTAGCCGAAGTCTACGCCCCTTCGTCGGTGAACAGTATGGATTCTTCAATAAAGTCCTTGTCGTCATTCAACGAGAGATAACTCGTTTTCATGCACATTTTTTCATTGCGAAATAATGCATCTTGGTAAGATGTAAAATTGTGCGACGAAGATCTCTCCTGCAAAAACGTCAAAATGAATGACAGATTTCTTGAGTTATCTTAGATTAATTCGGACTATTTTGAGAAAGTGTGTACTGCATGAAAACGAGTTGGACTACAGGAAAAGGAGGGCCAAACAGGCCTCCATTAACATAGGCAGGGTTGTAGTGGAGCGGGTCGAGAGTTTCAAGTTCCTTGGTGTCCACATCACCAACAAACTATCATGGTCCAAACACACCAACACAGCCGTGAAGAGGGCACAACATCACCCTTTCCCCCTCAGAAGGCTGAAAAGATTTGGCTTGGGTTCTCAGATCCTCAAAAAGTTCTACTGCTGCATCATCAAGAGCATCCTGACTGGTTGCATCTCCGCCTGGTATGGCAACTGCTCGGCATCCGGCCATAAGACGCTACAGAGGGTAGTGAGCACAGCCCAATACATCACTGGGGCCAAGCTTCCTGCCATCCAGGACCTATATACTAGGCCGTGTCAGAGGAAGGCCCAAAACATTTTCAAAGACTCTAGTTACCCAGGTCATAGACTGTTCTCTCTGCTACCGCACAGCAAGCGTGCTAAGTCTAGGTCCTAAAAGACTCCTTAACAGCTTCTATCCCCAAGCTATAAGACTGCTGAACAATTAATCAAATGGCCACCAGGACTATTTACATTGAACCCCCACCCCCTTTGTTTTTACACTGCTGCTACTCACTGTTTATTATCTATGCATAGTCACTTTACACCAACCTACATATACAAACTACCTCGACTAACCTCTACCCCCGCACATTGACTCGGTATCGGTAGCCCCTGTATATAGCCTCATTATTGATATGTAATTTTATTGTGTAACTTTTTTAAACTTTAGTTTATTTAGTAAATATTTTCTTAAACAGCATTGAACAGCATCGTTGGTTAAGGACTTGTAAGAAAGTATTTTTCGGTAAGGTTGTTGTATTCGGCGCATGTGACAGATACAATTTGATTTGATTTGGCTACGGCATTTCAAAATGGACAAACAGCACTATTGCCGCTTTCAAGGAAGGTCTTTTAAGGGAGTTTGCAAAAACGCTTGTTTGGTCCGTCTAGTCGTTGCTAGGTGCCAGCCGAACTGAAGCATGCTGACGCCTTTAGTGGGTGCTGCAGTTGGCAGGGGGGAGGAGGGAGGGAGGGCATGTTGTTTGAGGTTAGGTGGTGTTGCTAGTAGAGCCCTCTGCAGCACCACCTCTCTGTTTTCCATTTTGAAGTAGAGACCTTACCATATTATTCTAGGACTTTTTATTTTTGTTTCCTGGAAGGGTGTTTGTTACGCCTGACTGCACAAGGTGACAGCAGTGAAGTGATTTTTGTTTCTCCCTCGCTAAACATTAAAATTCGTTCTTAATTGGTAGAAGACACAACCGAAAGCCTCTAAAATGAAGGCAAATGAATTTATCGTAATATCTGTTATTCTCAGACGATGGTCTGTGACTGTGTGTGCAGTGTTATGGTATAAGTTTACAATGCTCTGTTTTGGAGTCTGGTGTCTTACACAGGTTTTTTTTTAAGCAGTGGGAGTGAGTGTTGTGTAGCGTCTCCAGCTGCTCCTTGTCTGACTCAGTCAGACCATGGTATTTCCGCCTGCCGGACTAGTGTTCTCTCTCTCTCTCTCTCTCTCTCTCTGCACACCCCTAATCACAGAAGCCAAATCAAATATATTTGACAATCTTTGCACCTTGAGTCAGGTGTTCTAACTTGACTCCTATCTCTTCACCTCCTCCTTTCCGCTCTCCATCTTCCTCCCTTCTTCCACATCCGCCGCCCTTATGTGTTTAATATTCGTCCTCATGCAGCTTCTTTTCTCTTTCTTCACTTCCTTTCTTCCTCTCTAGTCTTTCCCTCTGTGTTTGGTTTGGTCTTGACTGTCTAGGTCAAGCCTTATGCTATAGCAGTCTCCTATTACTTTCCCCCCATGTATCCACCAGTCATACAGAAGCCCATACATAGGAAGCGTAGGCATACGTCAGGCTCTGCAACTGAACACTGCCCATTGAGAAAGGCTCCTGTCCCACGGTTTAGCAGGATGTTATGCTGGCCATCTAGAGATGGTGGAGACACATACCAGGACTTGTATGTTTGTTTTGGGAGCTCATCTGTTTCTCTCGCTTTCTCTCTGCAATTATTCGTTCTATTTTTTCCCACATCGTGAGACAGCCAGGAAGAGACAATATTAGCTTGTTTTTGGTTACAATTAAACCCTGACACAGGCATGCTGTTGATGGACGGCCACGGGTGCAACATCGCGGTTGCCCAACACGACCCTCTCGTCTGGGCCTGCAACAGGCCTACAGTTTCAGCAATCTCATTTCATCTTGTTTGATCACATCTGACATCTAAACTTCAGGATGAGGTATAGCCAACGGTATGTACAGTAAATCTGGCCCATGTCATTTCTAGGTCTCGTGTTGCCTTGTATTGGATTAGGGAGACAATGTGCCGGCTATGAGGGGGATGGAGTCTGGAGACACTTGGCTGCCTACAGGAACAGCTGAAAAAGCTCTGTCTGTCTGTCCGTCTGTGCCTGCCTGTCTGTCTTCCTGTCTATCTGGGGCAGGGCAAGGCTGCATCTGCTAGAGCCATGCAGACCCTAAATGTCTTTATGATGGTGTAATAGCTGCATGTAGTATGTGACCACTGAAACTGATCTGGGCAAACTGTAACATGCTTTTGAAAGCCTCTGCTCATGTGACCATTTGTGGCGTTAGCTTGACAAAGCTGAAACTATTGTATGTTTGTCTGGTTTAGCTAGCAGTGCTTACTGTATATGGTTTTCAGTATCTCACAGGCTTGGCTTCTCCTTTTTGCAGAGACGTTCCCTGAATCTCAGTGTAGCCCAACCAATATATTTCAATAGCATGGAATCAAGGTTGATCATACTGTATCTCTACCCTAATCCGATTTTTCTGTCACATTTTACAAGTATATCAGCCCATACGTGTATACATTGCCTATTTCAACCTATCTGCATGCTATAGACACACCTCGACACATGAAGACACGTGCAGTGTGTGTCTGATAACCATGTGCAGTGCAGTAGAGTTATCGTTATGTCTTCCTCCAGTCAGAGACGTCACACGGAGCGATGGGGCGTGGCAGGATGTGGCTGAACATCTCTGCTGCCTTTACCTGAGAACAGCTTTCGTCTTCTCTTTTTTACTCTCTTTCCCTCCTCACTTTCTTTCTCTCTCTTCTTGTGTCTGCTTTGCAACAGCCCATGCAGCTTGAGCTCAGAGAGAGAAAACATCCTGTCCTCTGGAAAAAAATGTAAGTCTGTTGAAAAGATGATTGAAACATCAGCACTGGGCATCCTGCCGTGCATCTACAGAGCTACTGTAGCCTACTGTGTGTACATTCTGGGGAGCGATAGCTCTATCTCTGTCTTCCCAACCGATTCAGACCTGTTTCAGTGATAAACACATGCTGCTGCCAGAACACTGTAATGTACTGTTAATGAAGCAGTGTGTGTGGGAGAAACAGGCCGCTGAGCTTCATACTCCTAGCGTGCCTCAATCTGTCTCTCATCATTGACTCACTCTCTCTCTCTTTCTATTTCTCTCTCTCTCTCTCTCTCTCTCTCTCTCTCTCTCTCTCTCTCTCTCTCTCTCTCTCTCTCTCTCTCTCTCTCTCTCTCTCTCTCTCTCACCCCCCCCCCCCCCCCCCCCCCTATTAGACAGTGTTCAGGATAGGAGAGCTGAACTGGGACCAGCCATTCTAGTTTGATTAACAGTGATGATCCATCGAGTCGGCCTGTCTCTCCTGTTGCTATACTATTGTAGGTGTGAAGGAATGACTAACATTATTCACTCTTATGGATGCCGCTCCCAGGCTGGCAAACAGGGGGTGTTAGCTTTGGCTGGGGTTCAACTCGGAGAGATGCTAGCAATTAGGAGTGTATATACGCCCTGGGGGAAAGGCTTGATAGATGAGGGCTATTTGGGTCTGCCGGAGGAAAATAAATAGTTTCACCCCATTTAGACAGAGGGGTGTGGGGTTTGCACTAATTCAGCCCAAACAGTAGTCTACCTTGATAGCTGAAGGAGTTCCCTCGTTTTGGTCACCAAGGAAAAGTTAATTAGACTGGAACAAAGAGAGCACTTTTAGCAGTTAATGAAAAAAGTAATTCATTAAACATATTTTACCTTGAAGCAAAACAGGAACTCTCCAGGCCTAAGGTGCCAATCAAAAACAAGTTGGTATCTATGTGTAAGCTCAGTGCATAAATAATATAAAGTACCTATGTACATTTGTACCTATGTACGCATGTGAAACCTGAGTTTTTCCATGGAAACTCAAATGAAAACATTACATTATCAGCTGGTGATTTAAAAAAAAAATGAAGTGATACTGAAGTGATACAAAACAGAAACTAAACCCAGTTCAACTGGGAAGGTGAAATATGTCACCTCCATCAGATTGCATTGTGAATGTGTCAGCTCTCACTTAGCATTAGAATCTAAATGGGAACACACAGAAATGCAAACAAGTCCCTCCCTTGCCCTCCATTTGGCAAATCAGACCATAACTCCATCCTCCTGCTTACTACTTACAAGCATAAACTCAAACAGAAAGTACCTGTGACACGCTCAATATGGAAGTGGTACGATGAAGTGGATGCTAAGCTACAGGACTGTTTTGCTAGCACAGACTGGAATATGTTCCGGGATTCATCTGATAACATTGAGGAGTTTACCACATCAGTCACCGGCTTCATTAATAAGTGCTGTGGCAGAACAGGGGGTTTGATCAACATGTTTACACTGATCAGACATGGACACAAGTGTGATAGCTCAGTTTCAAGGGTGTTTATTAAAACAATAAAGAAAAATAAAATAATAGCTCTTCTCCAGGAGACCTCCTCCGGGTTACCGTCTTCTGGGCTCTGGAGTATTGCTGTCTCCTTTGGGGGTAAAAACAGAGCCCCCTCGTTTCTAGCAGACTGTTAGGACGACTATATGGGAGCAACCTCTCTCCCCGAAAAACCCCTGTGTTATGCCATTCTGGCAGCTTCATGGGACTCGTATGGTTGGTGAGTAATCAACCCCTTGATTACGCACCAGCCTCAATCAGCCCCAATTAGTCCTGGCTGGAGGGCCCGTCGAGACCTGGCACGTCCAGCAGAGGGTAAGAGGGTCCAGCAGAGGCTTAAACAGGTTAACATTCACAAGCGTGTGGGGCCAGGCGTAATACCAGGACACGAACACAGGGCATACGCTGAATATCTGGCATGTGTCTTCACCAGGGGTTGGAACCAAAATTATTTTCCAATTGTTTCTTTCTGAACAGAACCACAATTTTTTTCGGTTACACTGTACCGACCAGCAAAATAAAGTTCTGAACAAGTTTGAACCAACAACAAAAAAGTTACGGTTTATATCGTTCCTTTTCTGTTTTTCTTTTAACCAGTGAAATCACGTTTTTTTACATTTAGCTCATTAAATGACTTCACCAATCAGTGCAGATAGAGCAGGCAAGCTAGTTGTTTACATACACGCTGGACAGACAAGTGTAGCCTCCCCTTATGGGTGGGGAGAGAGCAAGAGAGGGTTGAGGAGTAGGTTTGAACCCCTAGGCATCTTGTTATGACATGCATTATCTGAATTAGGTCCACAGAATTATACCTAGGAGGAGTGGCTACTATGAAGGAACTTTGAATGCCCTTTGTGCTAGCTAGCTAGCAGGCTTGAAGGAGTAAGCTAGCAAGATTGAGTTAGCAAGATAACAAGATTGTGTATGCAGAGCGGCACCAGAATAAAAAATACGTCTTACGTTTTTGTAGTTAATATATCCAACGTGAAACGTGATAACTAGGCCTATAGTCTCCTTAAATTGCATTGAAAAAGTGAATCCAGTCTTCTATATTGGCTACAGCTCAGCATTCAACACCATAGACCCCTCCAAGCTCATCACCAAGCTCAGGATCCTGGGATTGAAAACCTCCCTCTGCAACTGTATCCTGGACTTCCTGATGGGCCATCCCCAGGCGTTGAGGGTAGGCAACAAAACATCCACGACGCTGACCATCAACAAGGGGGGCCCTCAGAGCCGTGTGCTTAGTCCCCTTGTCTACTCCATGTTCACCCACGACTGCGTGGACGCTCACGACTCCAACACCATCATCATGAAGTTTGCTTACGATACAATGCTGGAAGGACTGATCACTGATAACAATGAATCAGCCTATAGGAAGGAGGTCAGCGACCTGGCAGTGTGGTGCCTGAATACAACCTCTCCCTCAACGTCAGCAAGACAAAGGAGCTGATCGTGGACTACAGGAAACGGAATGGCGAGCACGCTGCATCCACGTTGATGGGGCTATAGTGGAGTGGGTCGAGAGCTTCAAGTTCCTTGGTGTCCACATCACTAAGGAATTAACATGGTCCACACACACCCACACACTTGTGAAGAGAGCATGACAGCACCTCTTCCCCCTCAGGAGGCTGGGTCCTTAGATCCTCAAAAAGTTCTACAGCTGCACCATTGAGAGCATCTTGACTGGCTGCATCCCCGCTTGGTAAGGCAACTGCAAAGGCACCCGGCCGCAAAGTGCTACAGAGGGCGGTGAGCTCCCTGCCATCCAAGAACCATACAACAGGCGGTGTCAGGGGAAGGCCCAAAAAACTGGCAAAGACTCCAGCCACCCAAGCCATAGACTGTTGTAACGGCTTTCCTCCTCCTCTTCATCCGAAGAGGAGGAGCAGGGATTGAACCAAAATGCAGCTTCTTGATATGACATGATTTATTAAATAAAAGACGAAAAAACACGAAAACACTTTAACAAGCTACAAAACAACAAACGACGTAGACGCACCTGAACATAAGAACTTACATGACACGAAGAACGCATGAAACAGGAACAGACTACATAAACCGAACAACCAAACAAACAAACCGAAAACAGTCCCGTGTGGCGCAACGTACATAGACACAGACACAGGAGACAACCACCCACAACAAACAGTGTGAAAACACCTACCTTAATATGACTCTCAATCAGAGGAAATGAAAACCACCTGCCTCTAATTGAGAGCCATATCAGGTCACCCTTAAACCAACATAGAAACAGAAAACATAGACTGCCCACCCAAACTCACGTCCTGACCAACTAACACATACAAAACTAACAGAAAACAGGTCAGGAACGTGACATAACCCCCCCCTCAAGGTGCGAACTCCGGGCGCACCAGCACAAAGTCTAGGGGAGGGTCTGGGTGGGCATCTGACCACGGTGGTGGCTCAGGCTCTGGGCGAGGTCCCCACCCCACCATAGTCAATCCCAGTTTACGTCTCCCCCTTAGAATGACCACCCTCATTTTACACCCACTTAATTTGAAGGGTAACCTTAAGATAAGGGGCAGCACCAGGACAAGGGGCAGCACCAGGACATAGAGATAGCTCAAGACAGAGAGGTAGGTCAGGATAGAGAGGTAGCTCAGGATAGAGGGGCAACTCCGGACTGAAGGGCAGCTCCGGACAGAGAGACAGCTCTGGACTGAGGGGCAGTTCTGGATAGATGGCAGCTCTGGGCTGAGGGGCAGCTCATGACTGGCTGACGGCTCTGGACGCTCATGGCTGGCTGACGGCTCTGGACGCTCATGGCTGGCTGACGGCTCTGGACGCTCATGGCTGGCTGACGGCTCTGGACGCTCATGGCTGGCTGACGGCTCTGGACGCTCATGGCTGGCTGATGGCTCTGGACGCTCATGGCTCACTGGCGGCTCTGGACGCTCATGGCTCACTGGCGGCTCTGGACGCTCATGGCTCACTGGCGGCTCTGGCAGATCCTGTCTGGTTGGCGGCTCTGGCAGATCCTGTCTGGTTGGCGGCTCTGGCAGATCCTGTCTGGTTGGCGGCTCTGGCAGATCCTGTCTGGTTGGCGGCTCTGGCAGATCCTGTCTGGTTGGTGGCTCTGGCAGATCCTGTCTGGTTGGCGGCTCTGGCAGATCCTGTCTGACGAATGGCTCTAGCGGCTCCTGACTGACGAACGGCTCTGACGGCTCGGGACAGACGGGCGGCTCTAATGGCTCGGGACAGACGGATGGCTCAGACGGCGCTGGGGAGACGGATGGCTCAGACGGCGCTGGGGAGACGGATGGCTCAGACGGCGCTGGGGAGACGGATGGCTCAGACGGCGCTGGGGAGACGGATGGCTCAGACGGCGCTGGGGAGACGGATGGCTCAGATGGCGCTGCGGAGACGGATGGCTCAGATGGCGCTGCGGAGACGGATGGCTCAGATGGCGCTGCGGAGACGGATGGCTCTGGCTGATCCTGTCTGGCGGAAGGCTTTGGCTGCTCCTGTCTGGCGGAAGGCTCTAGCGGCTCCTGTCTGGCGGAAGGCTCTAGCGGCTCCTGTCTGGCGGAAGGCTCTAGCGGCTCCTGTCTGGCGGAAGGCTCTGTAGGCTCATGGCAGACGGGCGGCTTTGCAGGCTCATGGCAGACGGGCGGCTTTGAAGGCTCAATACAGACGGGCAGTTCATGCGGCGCTTGGCAGACGGACAGTTCAGGCGCCGTTGGGCAGACGGCAGACTCTGGCCGGCTGAGACGCACTGTAGGCCTGGTGCGTGGTGCCGGAACTGGAGGCACCGGACTGGAGACACCCTAGTGCGGGGAGCAGGGACAGGGCACACTGACCTCTCGAAGCGCACTATAGGCCTGGTGCGTGGTACCGGCACTGGTGGCACCGGGCTGAGGGCACGCACATCAGGACGAGTACGGGGAGAAGGAACAGTGTGTACAGGGCTCTGGAGACACACAGGTGGCTTAGTGCGTGGTGCCGGAACTGGAGGCACTGGGCTGGAGACACGCACCATAGGGAGAGTGCGTGGAGGAGGAACAGGGCTCTGGAGACGCACTGGAAGCCTGGTGCGTAGTGTAGGCACTGGTGGTACTGGGCTGGGGCGGGGAGGTGGCGCCGGAAATACCGGACCGTGTAGGCGTACTGGCTCCCTTGAGCACTGAGCCTGCCCAACCTTACCTGGTTGTATGCTCCCCGTCGCCTGACCAGTGCGGGGAGGTGGAATAACCCGCACCGGGCTATGTAGGCGAACCGGGGACACCATGCGTAAGGCTGGTGCCATGTAAGCCGGCCCAAGAAGACTTACTGGTGGCCAGATATGTAGAGCCGGCTTCATGGCACTTGGCTCAATGCTCAATCTAGCCCTACCAGTGCGGGGAGGTGGAATAACCCGCACCGGGCTATGCACACGTACAGGAGACACCGTGCGCTCTACTGCGTAACACGGTGTCTGCCCGTACTCCCGCTCTCCACGGTTAGCCTGGGAAGTGGGCGCAGGTCTCCTACCTGCCCTAGACCCACTACCTCTTAGCCCCCCCCCCCAAGAAATTTTTGGGGTTTCTTCTCGGGCTTCCTTGCTAGCCGTGTACCTTCATATCTGCGGTTTTGAGCTTCATTCTCCGGTTTCCAGCCACGTCTCTTTGCTGCCTCCTCATACCACCGCTCCTGGGCTCGCGCTGCTTCCATCTCCTCACGAGCGCGGCGATATTCCCCAATATGAGCCCAGTGTCCTTTTCCCTCCAATATTTCATCCCATGTCCAGGATTCCTGTGTAGCAGGCCACTGCTCGAATTCACGCCGCTTGGTTCTGGTGTGGTGGGTGGTTCTGTAACGGCTTTCCTCCTCCTCTTCATCCGAAGAGGAGGAGCAGGGATTGAACCAAAATGCAGCTTCTTGATATGACATGATTTATTAAATAAAAGACGAAAAAACACGAAAACACTTTAACAAGCTACAAAACAACAAACGACGTAGACGCACCTGAACATAAGAACTTACATGACACGAAGAACGCATGAAACAGGAACAGACTACATAAACCGAACAACCAAACAAACAAACCGAAAACAGTCCCGTGTGGCGCAACGTACATAGACACAGACACAGGAGACAACCACCCACAACAAACAGTGTGAAAACACCTACCTTAATATGACTCTCAATCAGAGGAAATGAAAACCACCTGCCTCTAATTGAGAGCCATATCAGGTCACCCTTAAACCAACATAGAAACAGAAAACATAGACTGCCCACCCAAACTCACGTCCTGACCAACTAACACATACAAAACTAACAGAAAACAGGTCAGGAACGTGACATAACCCCCCCCTCAAGGTGCGAACTCCGGGCGCACCAGCACAAAGTCTAGGGGAGGGTCTGGGTGGGCATCTGACCACGGTGGTGGCTCAGGCTCTGGGCGAGGTCCCCACCCCACCATAGTCAATCCCAGTTTACGTCTCCCCCTTAGAATGACCACCCTCATTTTACACCCACTTAATTTGAAGGGTAACCTTAAGATAAGGGGCAGCACCAGGACAAGGGGCAGCACCAGGACATAGAGATAGCTCAAGACAGAGAGGTAGGTCAGGATAGAGAGGTAGCTCAGGATAGAGGGGCAACTCCGGACTGAAGGGCAGCTCCGGACAGAGAGACAGCTCTGGACTGAGGGGCAGTTCTGGATAGATGGCAGCTCTGGGCTGAGGGGCAGCTCATGACTGGCTGACGGCTCTGGACGCTCATGGCTGGCTGACGGCTCTGGACGCTCATGGCTGGCTGACGGCTCTGGACGCTCATGGCTGGCTGACGGCTCTGGACGCTCATGGCTGGCTGACGGCTCTGGACGCTCATGGCTGGCTGATGGCTCTGGACGCTCATGGCTCACTGGCGGCTCTGGACGCTCATGGCTCACTGGCGGCTCTGGACGCTCATGGCTCACTGGCGGCTCTGGCAGATCCTGTCTGGTTGGCGGCTCTGGCAGATCCTGTCTGGTTGGCGGCTCTGGCAGATCCTGTCTGGTTGGCGGCTCTGGCAGATCCTGTCTGGTTGGCGGCTCTGGCAGATCCTGTCTGGTTGGTGGCTCTGGCAGATCCTGTCTGGTTGGCGGCTCTGGCAGATCCTGTCTGACGAATGGCTCTAGCGGCTCCTGACTGACGAACGGCTCTGACGGCTCGGGACAGACGGGCGGCTCTAATGGCTCGGGACAGACGGATGGCTCAGACGGCGCTGGGGAGACGGATGGCTCAGACGGCGCTGGGGAGACGGATGGCTCAGACGGCGCTGGGGAGACGGATGGCTCAGACGGCGCTGGGGAGACGGATGGCTCAGACGGCGCTGGGGAGACGGATGGCTCAGATGGCGCTGCGGAGACGGATGGCTCAGATGGCGCTGCGGAGACGGATGGCTCAGATGGCGCTGCGGAGACGGATGGCTCTGGCTGATCCTGTCTGGCGGAAGGCTTTGGCTGCTCCTGTCTGGCGGAAGGCTCTAGCGGCTCCTGTCTGGCGGAAGGCTCTAGCGGCTCCTGTCTGGCGGAAGGCTCTAGCGGCTCCTGTCTGGCGGAAGGCTCTGTAGGCTCATGGCAGACGGGCGGCTTTGCAGGCTCATGGCAGACGGGCGGCTTTGAAGGCTCAATACAGACGGGCAGTTCATGCGGCGCTTGGCAGACGGACAGTTCAGGCGCCGTTGGGCAGACGGCAGACTCTGGCCGGCTGAGACGCACTGTAGGCCTGGTGCGTGGTGCCGGAACTGGAGGCACCGGACTGGAGACACCCTAGTGCGGGGAGCAGGGACAGGGCACACTGACCTCTCGAAGCGCACTATAGGCCTGGTGCGTGGTACCGGCACTGGTGGCACCGGGCTGAGGGCACGCACATCAGGACGAGTACGGGGAGAAGGAACAGTGTGTACAGGGCTCTGGAGACACACAGGTGGCTTAGTGCGTGGTGCCGGAACTGGAGGCACTGGGCTGGAGACACGCACCATAGGGAGAGTGCGTGGAGGAGGAACAGGGCTCTGGAGACGCACTGGAAGCCTGGTGCGTAGTGTAGGCACTGGTGGTACTGGGCTGGGGCGGGGAGGTGGCGCCGGAAATACCGGACCGTGTAGGCGTACTGGCTCCCTTGAGCACTGAGCCTGCCCAACCTTACCTGGTTGTATGCTCCCCGTCGCCTGACCAGTGCGGGGAGGTGGAATAACCCGCACCGGGCTATGTAGGCGAACCGGGGACACCATGCGTAAGGCTGGTGCCATGTAAGCCGGCCCAAGAAGACTTACTGGTGGCCAGATATGTAGAGCCGGCTTCATGGCACTTGGCTCAATGCTCAATCTAGCCCTACCAGTGCGGGGAGGTGGAATAACCCGCACCGGGCTATGCACACGTACAGGAGACACCGTGCGCTCTACTGCGTAACACGGTGTCTGCCCGTACTCCCGCTCTCCACGGTTAGCCTGGGAAGTGGGCGCAGGTCTCCTACCTGCCCTAGACCCACTACCTCTTAGCCCCCCCCCAAGAAATTTTTGGGGTTTCTTCTCGGGCTTCCTTGCTAGCCGTGTACCTTCATATCTGCGGTTTTGAGCTTCATTCTCCGGTTTCCAGCCACGTCTCTTTGCTGCCTCCTCATACCACCGCTCCTGGGCTCGCGCTGCTTCCATCTCCTCACGAGCGCGGCGATATTCCCCAATATGAGCCCAGTGTCCTTTTCCCTCCAATATTTCATCCCATGTCCAGGATTCCTGTGTAGCAGGCCACTGCTCGAATTCACGCCGCTTGGTTCTGGTGTGGTGGGTGGTTCTGTAACGGCTTTCCTCCTCCTCTTCATCCGAAGAGGAGGAGCAGGGATTGAACCAAAATGCAGCTTCTTGATATGACATGATTTATTAAATAAAAGACGAAAAAACACGAAAACACTTTAACAAGCTACAAAACAACAAACGACGTAGACGCACCTGAACATAAGAACTTACATGACAGGAAGAACGCATGAAACAGGAACAGACTACATAAACCGAACAACCGAACAAACAAACCGAAAACAGTCCCGTGTGGCGCAACGTACATAGACATAGACACAGACACAGGAGACAACCACCCACAACAAACAGTGTGAAAACACCTACCTTAATATGACTCTCAATCAGAGGAAATGAAAACCACCTGCCTCTAATTGAGAGCCATATCAGGTCACCCTTAAACCAACATAGAAACAGAAAACATAGACTGCCCACCCAAACTCACGTCCTGACCAACTAACACATACAAAACTAACAGAAAACAGGTCAGGAACGTGACAACTGTCTATGCTACCACACGGTAAGCGGTACCAGTGCACCAAGTCTGGAACCAATAGGACCCTGAACAGCTTAAGACTGCTAACAAGACTGCTAAATAGCTAATCAAATGGCTACCCTGAGTACCTGCATTAACCCATTTTTGCACTAACTCTCTTGCAGTGACTCTATGCACAAACACCGGACACTACCCACACACTAACATAAACTTACACTAACACCCCAACACACACATACACACAGACACACTATATGCGCCCACACACACATGCATACTGACGCCACTCTCTCTCTCTCTCACACACACACACACGCACGCACGCACACGCACACACACATACACTTTCACACTAACCACATAAGCTGTTATTGTCTATTATCTATCCTGCTGCCTAGTCACTTTACCCATACTATATGTACATAGCTACTTTAATTACCTCGTGTCCCTGCACGTCAACTCAGTATTGGTACTCCCTGTATATAGCCATGTGATTTTTACTCGTTATTGTTATTTGTTATTCACAATGTTTTTATTCCTTGTGTCATTATTTCTATTTGTATTTTGTATCTTATCTTTAACTCTGCCTTGTTGGAAAAAGACCCGTAAGTAAGCCTTTCACTGTTAGTCTACACCTGTTGTTTACGAAGCATGTGAAAAATGTTATGGGAAGTGCATTTTTCACACGGATTAAAAACGACATGTGTCTGATAATTACTTTAAACCAGGCACCTGGGTGACCCCCCTCTTCCTGTAGGATTGACCAAAGTCACACAGTTCATCAGGAAACGTTTCATCACTGGCTTTTCCTTAGTGTTGGAAAAGCTGCAGCAGTAAAAGAAGAAGAAGAAGAAGATTGCACTATATGTGATTGACACCTTTCTTATTCAGCCTCACTGATCAAAATACAACAACAATGGTTTGACTGTTATCATCCAAAGCAAGATGATTGGGCATGAAAGCCGTTTTAGGATAAAGTTGATGGTCTGCATGTCAAGAGTCATTTGCTGTTAAACAGGCTAGTCAGTATTTCTCAGTATCTGTCACCTCCTCAGAAAGTGGTAAATAATCCTATCGGGGATCTCACTTTGACAGCTTTATCTAAATCTCAATTTAGCAACGCTACCCTATGTCATCACCAATTCTAAGTTCCCATAGCTTATACTGTATGTTTGTCTCTATGAAGAAGTGACTTCAAAGCCACTCTAACATGAGTAAATACCAGTGGGGGCTGGTGGGAGCTATAGGAGGACAGGCTCATTGTAATGGCTGGAATGGTATAATGGAACGGTATCAAACACATCAAACATATGGAAACAACATGTTTGACTCCGTTCCATTTAATCAATCCCAGCCATTACACTGAGCCCATCCTCCTATGGCTCCTCCTACCAGCCTCCTCTGGTAAATACACATAGATGAAACCCCATTACTTTTGGACCTGACTGCTCTTTGTTCCTCCGATTACCAATGAGTGAATGATATCACTTTGACATTCTCCTCCTTAATTTGCTCCTTCCCTTTGTTGTTTTATTCTCTACCCTCGGCTGCCAACGGTATTTGGAGTCAGTCTTTTTGTGCCTTTTCTATCACTTGAACGTCACCACGGTACGTCAGCAGGTTCTGTTGTGGCGAGTGACGCACAGCACCATTGTGTGGCCGGCGAGTGATCAGGACAGTACAACGGCTCACCACCAGCCCGATGGAGGGAACATTTGTTCCTTTTGTTAGCCACAATAGATGTGCCACAAATACCACCAGTTGGACAACGAGGGGCTGGGGGGTAAGACATGAGAGGTGTGTGTGGTAAGGATCTAAATCAACCTAAGCTATGTGGTTTTATGTGGTGTGAGACCTTCCTGTTACTTCAAGGCATCTTTACACTGAGGTCAGAACAAACACAGAGGAGATAGCAACAGTGTGTGACCTGGGCCCACCCTCATTACCTCATCGCTCCTGTGTCACAGAAGTGTCACCATAGTGACTCTGCAATGATATCATCCAAGATGACCTACTGTCAACTGGCCCAATCATTCTGCACTTGTACAGGGCGTTAGGTACCAAACCTACAAACCTTACAAGGCTAACAACATTTAGATATTGTTTCTAGTCCCATCTGCCAAGGGTTTCAAACACTCCTGGATGACAGATGGCTTTGGTTCCCAAATACTGAGAGGCCAGAAGGACATACAGTGCCTTCAGAAAGTATTCACACCCCTTGACTTTTTCCACATTTTGTTGTGTTCCAGCCTGAGTTCAAAATGGATTAAATTGAGATTTTGTGTCACAGATCTACACACTACACTCTACACTCATTTTTTTTTATAAATACCTCAGCTCTGTAACCCACATATAATTATATGTAAGGTCCCTCAGTCAAGCAGTGGATTTCAAGCACAGATTCAACCACAAAGACCAGGGAGGTTTTCCAATGGTTCGCAAAGAAGGGCAGCTATAGTATTGGTAGTTGGGTAAAAAAAATGACATTGAATATCCCTTTGAGCATGGTGCAGTTATTAATTAGACTTTGGATGGTGTATCAATACATCTAGTCACTACACAAATATAGTTGACGGAAAGGAAGGAAACCGCTCAGGGATTTTACCATGATGCCAATTGTGATTTTAAAACCGTTACAGAGTTTAATGGCTGTGATAGGAGATAACTGAGGATGGATCAACAACATTGTCCTGAACACAAACCGTTATGCTTGGGACAAATCTAACACAACACATCATTGAGTACCACCCTTCATATTTTAAACCATTGTGGTGGCTGCATCATGTTATGGGTATGCTTGTCACTGACAAGGATTAGGGAGGTTTTAGGATAAAAAGAAACGGAATAGAGCTAAACACAGGCAAAATCCTAGAGGAAAGCTTGGTTCAGTCTGCTTCCAAAAGACACTTGGAGACAAATTCACCTTTCAGCAGGACAATTATCTAAAACACAAGGCCAAATATACACTGGAGTTGCTTACCAAGAGAACATTAGTGGCCTAGTTACAATTTTAAATAAATAATCTTAAATAATCTTGAAAATCTATGGCAAGACTTGAAAGTGACAGAGCTTGAAGAATAAAAAATAAAAAAGGGCAAATATTGTATAATCCAGGTGTGGAAAGCTCTTAAAGACTTACCCAGAGAGACTCACAGCTGTAATCGCCACCAATCAAGATATTAGTGTTTTAAATTTCTATTAAGTACAAAAAATATATATAATTATTCTTCCACTTTAACATTACAGAGTATTTTGTGTAGATGACAATTAAATCAATTTTAATCACACTTTGTTACACAACAAAATGTAGAAAAAGTCAAGGGGTGTGAATAATTGTTGAAAGCACTGAATGTGCAGGTATGGTATTCTACTGTAAACAAGCAATGACAGGCAATGCAGCTCATTCATCCAAGATGGATTTAGGCAGAGATTAACTAAAGTAACCTTTCAGGGCATCACCCGTTCATTACTGAAGATCCCATAGTGCGTAAGCAACAGTTTATATCTAAGAACCATAAACACAGCAGGTAGACAACCAGCAATCATCCTCCATGGGGATTGAACATGGTGTAAGTCTGCAACTGAAATCTTTCACCCCTTTTAACATGGCAAATTTCTTCATAGGGGTAAGTCAAGGACTCTGTCTTTGTGAACATTATATTAATTCTATAACTAGTCAAGAAAGCCCCCCATGTTCATTTCAAACAACAGCCCTATGGTTGGTTGGCTCAAGTCATCACTAGCTCAATGTCTTCTGTCTGTAACCACTGAAAAAAATACTCACAAACTAAAGACATATGTCTAAAGACATAAGTGTGCCAGAAACTCCGTCACTCTGTCAGTTCTACACTTTTAGATAAAAAGGTGCTGTCAGGAACCTACATGGGTTTTTCAGCTGTCCCCATAGGAGAACCCTCTGAATAACCCTTTTTTTTATTCCAGGAAGAACCCTTTTGGTTCCAGGTAAAAACTCTTTTAGGATCCATGTAGAACCCTTTCCACAGATGGTTCTACCTGGAACCCAAAAGAGTTCTACCTGAAAGCAAAAATGGCTCTAATTGGAACCAAAAAGAACTCTATCCTGTGGGGACAGCTGAAGAACTCTTTTGGAACCCTTTTTTTCTCCTAAGAGTGTAGAGACGTGTTCAGTGTGTGTCAGATAGGGCTTTGAAATGCGATGCCTCTCACCGTTGATACCACACTTGGCGTGTGTGGAGACGGCACACCCTCCTCAGACCGCCTGCCTGCCTGCCTGCTGGTGCCTGTCCATGACATGCTGCCTCAGCCACCCTAACTCCCTCTCTGTCAAAAAACAACCAAAACAGAGAGAGAAGGTCATGGTGTTCCTTCCCTCAGACAGAAAAGGAAAGTCACAGTAGTTTATCAAAGCAGAAGATCTCCACTTAACTACTCCTCGATGGTTTCTGAGGAGCCTCATAAAGGAATACCAGCAGATGCCTATCTACCAGCATGTGACAGGGTCTAGGCCTAGGGAGAAAAACACTTATATAACAAATATCCCCATTAACAGACCCTAGTGGCACTAAAAAAGAGAAAAGAAGAGAAATAATCATATTGATTACTTGGACAAAATATCTGTTTCACTAACTTAAGGGCAGTTGTAACTAAGGGTGCTTGGCAGCGTACATTCCTCCTGATCTTTAAGTTCCCAATTCCCCCGGTACATTACACTCATCCCTTTCTCCCTCCACACGGATGATGGCAGACACCTCACGTGAGGAAGGATTGTGTGTCACATGATCTCAGTCTTGTGAGGAAAGATTCACTTAGAGGGCCCTTTGCCTTGACATGTTTGTCTGTGTCTCTAGCTGGTCTCTCAGTGCTATTGGATGTCATTGGATTTGCAATGTTGTGACTGAGACAACGTGCCCAGCCACACCTCTGTGCTTGTTTGTTTCTTTTTCACTTGTGCTTGCCGTATGGTCATGTAAGACTTGCACACAATTTTATGCTACTCTTTTTCTGAATGGAGCCATTTAGCTTACGTACATAGCTAAGAGTTCAGTGTTTTCCCCTGATATACAGAACCATTCAAATGCCCATTGAAGAACATCAGGCACATAACTTTGACACTTTATCTACCAGCTCCGATCCAAATCTTACACATAAATTGGGTTTTTGTTAAACAAAAAGCGTTTTTTTTTTTTACCGACAGCAGTCCAGACCGATTGGTTCCAGTCCCTCTGAAAGTGCTCACGGTCCCCAGGTCACGGCTGAACATCTCGTATTTATGTGAGTTGAACTGCAGACTGGTAGGCTAATTCAATGGTATGTTTTCATTAGGTCCCAGGGGCCGAGTAGAGCCCCCTCTCTAACGTTGTCTGTCTGGACTCTGACCCCAGTTTTATGCAGGGTAATAGCGATGGGGGTCAAGGCTTTGGAATGCACCCAGCCCAGACTTAAGGTAACAATTTGAGGAGGCAGGCAGCAACATTACAGGGTTATGTAACCCATAGTCGCCGGTCCTTAATGACTTCACAGGCCCTTTGGAATGTCCAATTCTCAAAAAGTCTCTCTTTTCACCGCTCTGTTTGTGGCAACACTAATTAGGTTTGGTATTGTAACCTTAAACAAATCATTTGTCTGTGCTGTCCTGTGCTGTGCTGTGCTGTGCTGTGGTGGAAGAAGTACTAAATTGTCATACTTGAGTTAAAGTAAAGATAAACTTAATAGAAAATTACTCAAGTGAAAGTGAAAGTCACCCAGTAAAATACTACTTGAGTAAAAGTCTAAAAGTATATGGTTTAAAATGTACTTGAATACAGTGGTGGAAAAAGTACTGAACTGTCATAATTGAGTAAAAGTAAAAAGTAAAGTAAATACTATTTTGTTTACTTAAATACTGTGCACCAGACGAGTGGCGATTTTCTAAGTTGCATTAGTAGTTTTTAATGGCCACCTGACAACCATAACTAGATGCATTTTAGATTGGGTTCTTTCCATTTTTCTTTTGCTGTTTCATTATTTATGCATTCCTGTTCTTTCCCTCTTAGCTGCTCACATATCTCTCTCCTTCAGTATAAACACAGAGAATGAGGATTGGGCTATCATGGTCAAAAACAAAGCCTCACCCAGTTTCAAGATAATTATGTTTCCTACCATTATGACACCCTTGATTGATATTCAACGTCAGCAGCAGTACATTTGCATTCTGCTACAGCAGGACCCTGTAAGCTGACTGGTCCTGTGAATGAATGGCTTGATAAAGATCAACATTGCACCTTGCCACATGTGGTCTTCCCACTCTACACCATTTGTAAAGTGAGGTCATAACCTCAACCTCTACCCCCCCGCTCCCTTATTGTCTGGGATGTGTCTCAGCATTGTAGAAAAACTATCCCCCAAACAGAATGACCAGCTCTGTTTGTCCAGGGGGCAATCCACCCCAACACAGGGGCCTTCAGCCCTATAACATTGAACATCCTCAGCCCAGGCCAGTCGTGACGTCAGCAAGCCTCTGGCGCTTAGGTGACACATTTCCTAGGGGACGGAGCTCAGCCCAGGTCTGGTGCTGGTGCATCATGGGCCAACTTACTCTGCTCTGCTCTACTGCCAGTTGTAAACATTAATTACTTAATGAGGATGCCTGAATTTCTGCCATGCATGTTGCCCAATTTACTGGGTCTCCATTGTGGCTGCCCAATATACTGGGTCTCCTCTGTGGCTGCCCAATTTTCTGGGTCTCCACTGTGTCTGACCAATTTACTGAGTCTCCACTGTGGCTGCCCAATATACTGGGTCTCCACTGTGGTTGCCAATTTTCTGGGTCTCCACTGTGTCTGACCAATTTACTGGGTCTCCACTGTGGCTGCCCAATATACTGGGTCTCCACTGTGGTTGCCCAATTTACTGGGTCTCCACTGTGGCTGCCCAATTTACTGGGTCTCCACTGTGGCTTCCCAATATACTGGGTCTCCACTGTGGCTGCCCAATTTACTGGGTCTCCACTGTGGCTGCCCAATATACTGGGTCTCCACTGTGGTTGCCCAATTTTCTGGGTCTCCACTGTGGCTGCCCAATTTACTGGGTCTCCACTGTGGCTTCCCAATTTACTGGGTCTCCACTCTAGCTGCCCAATTTACTGGGTCTCCAATGTGGCTGCCCAATATGCTGGGTCTCCACTGTGGCTCCCCAATTTACTGGGTCTCCACTGTGGCTCCCCAATTTACTGGGTCTCCACTCTGGCTTCCCAATATACTGGGTATCTTCTGTGGCTCCCCAATTTACTGGGTCTCCACTGTGGCTGCCCAATATGCTGGGTCTCCACTGTGGCTACCCAATATGCTGGGTCTCCACTGTGGCTCCCCAATTTACTGGGTCTCCACTGTGGCTACCCAATATGCTGGGTCTCCACTGTGGCTCCCCAATTTACTGGGTCTCCACTGTGGCTACCCAATTTACTGGGTCTCCACTATGGCTTCCCAATATACTGGGTCTCCACTGTGGCTTCCCAATATACTGGGTATCTTCTGTGGCTTCCCAATTTAGTGGGTCTCCACTGTGGCTCCCCAATATGCTGGGTCTCCACTGTGGCTCCCCAATATACTGGGTCTCCACTGTGGCTTCCCAATATACTGGGTCTCCACTGTGGCTTCCCAATATACTGGGTATCTTCTGTGGCTTCCCAATTTACTGGGTCTCCACTGTGGCTCCCCAATATGCTGGGTCTCCACTGTGGCTCCCCAATATACTGGGTCTCCACTGTGTCTGACCAATTTACTGGGTCTCCACTGTGGCTACCCAATATACTGGGTCTCCACTGTGGCTCCCCAATATACTGGGTCTCCACCGTGTCTGACCAATTTACTGGGTCTCCACTGTGGCTACCCAATATACTGGGTCTCCACTGTGGCTACCCAATATACTGGGTCTCCACTGTGGCTACCCAATATACCGGGTCTCCACTGTGGCTGCCCAGGGAGGGAGGGATGCTTTCTTCTTATTTTGGGTCCTGATTAAATTATGTAATTATAAGATAAAGTGAAAACTGTGATCCTTGACGACTGCCCTACTTTTTAAGTTATTTTGGACTTTAACGTTGTTACGGGCCATGATATTTCAGGCCATGATATTTCAGGCCATGGTTGTTTCTACTTTGTGTGTTCTTTGTCTGCATCTGTCTTCCATGAATAAGCTGCCAATGGATGGGGACATGTTGTGCATTCTTGCCAGATACAGGCAGCAGGGCAGGGGCACTGACATAAATGTGCCACTCCCAGTGGTGGGGTGAAGGATACATATTCAGGATGAGAGAAGAGCAGTTCCTAGCATCATGCCCCATGGTCAGTCTCACTGACTGCCATGATTGCAGTATATGTGGGAGAGATGCATGCCTCACCTGGTAAAACCTTGCCCAAAGTAATGATTGACACATTTGATTGCTCACTTGCATACAGCATGTTTCTGTTACATCAAACTCTTATTGTTTTTAGGTGTGTGTGTGTGTGTGTGTGTGTGTGTGTGTGTGTGTGTGTGTGTGTGTGTGTGTGTGTGTGTGTGTGTGTGTGTGTGTGTGTGTGTGTGTGTGTGTGTGTGTGTGTGTGTGTGTGTGTGTGTGTGTTGCAAAATCTAAGCAGTAGGCGGTACAGTTTGGTTACTTACTACCTGCATTAGAGGTGTAGTTGTGTCCATTTTTTTAAAGACATCTACTGAGGCAGTAGGAGTAGGCAACCTGTTGAATGCCACCCCAAGTAGGCTAGTGCCTGTCTATCAGCTGTGTCGTAGTATGCTCACTGACTTTAACCCTCCCCTTAACAAAGCCAAATTACCATTGGCTTTCATGGCACAGCGTCACTGAGAAAGGCTGGCTCTGCGATAGAGCTCATTGTTGGGACTGTCTGTCCACACGCAAACTAACATACAGCGCTTGGCTTGATTACAGCTGCGGTGTATTAGCAGTTCCTTCATACCTTAATGATTCATCTGTCTATTTCTTGCCAGTCAACGTCTATTCCTGAGGGTCACAGAATTAACCTGGGGATTTTTTGGGTGCTGAGAAGTTTGCTGTTCTGAAGTTTCATTACAACTTATTTTTCTCTTCCTCTATATTTTTTGCCATGAAATTAACCTGAACGTATTGAACAGCTAATATAACTTCTGTCAAGGAAATATATTTTATCTCTCTCCAATCGGACTGCAATAACAATGATGAACAAGAACGGGATGGTGACAAAAATTCACACGAGAATTAGGACCGATCCTTTCACGAGCAATTATGAGTTGCTTGGCAGAGAATTGGGCAGGTAAGTCGGTTGAAATGTTTAATAGGTTACCCTGTCCAGATCATGAAATGATGAGATAGAATAGATGCCAATGCGTGCTGCAGTGCGAAATAAACACGGTGGAGGCAGGGGTAAACACACTGTTAATTCTTTCAAGTGAGGAATCACAAATGTGAAATGTTTGTCTTTTTCTCTCTGCACGTGCAAACGGGTGTAAGTGAACATTTCACGGTGTCGGCCCAATCCGGTTGAGTGGCGCTGGCACTGCCATGGAGAATGTCGATCTGCGCCCATTTAATTGTTTTGTGTGGTTGGCATTTTTTGTTTTTTGTAAGGGAAATCTGTGGGATGTATTCTTCTTTGTGTGAGCTCTATTCTTTAAGTATATTCAGCCTGGTCTCATAGACTAGACGTAACATAGTAAACGTAATTCTAAGACACTTAAATTATGATATGTTACTTTTGGTATGGTTACTTATGGCAAAAAAAGGTTGGTTGGCCAGGCGTATAACGTGAACGTCTAGCATGGGTGTTGGATTCTCATCACAAACAACTTTAGCATTTTAGCTACTTTGCAACTACCTAACATGTTAGCCTACCTTTCCCCTAACCTTAACCCTGTACCTTAACTCCTAACGGTGGGGTAAAGTACTTCAGTACTATATGTTTGTGTGTGTGTGTGTGGGGGTGTGTATCTGTACTCTACTATTTATATTTTTGACAACTTTTACTTAACTACATTCCTATAGAAAATAATGTACTTTTTACTCCATACGTTTCCCCTGACACACAAGTAGTCATTACATTTGAATGCTCAGCAGGACAGGAAAATGGTCCAATTCACACTTATCAAGAGGTCATCCCTACTGCCTCTGATCTGGTGGACTCACTAAACACACATGCTTCATTTGTAGAGTGCTGGAGTGTGCCCTGTCGATTTGCTAATAACAAATGTAATTATGCCATCTGGGTTGCTTAATAGAAGGAATTTGAAATTATTTATTTTACCTTTTTGTTACTTAAGTATATTAACTAAATACTTTTAGACTTTTACTCAAGTAGTATTTTACTGGGTGACTTTCACTTGAGTCATTTTCTATTAAGTTATTTTTACTTTTACTCAAGTATGACAAGTGAGTACTTTTCCACCATTGACTCTTAACCCTAACTCCTAGCCTAGTGAACATTAGCAGCTAGCTAATGTTAGCAACAACAAATTGGAATTCATAACATATCAAACTTTTTGCAAATTTGTAACATATTGTATGAATTGCAGTTCGTAACATACCATACTAAATGGATGATGGACAGCCACAAATGAATACATACCATATGAAAGGTATCATACTAAATGGAGTGTTAGGATTTACGTACAGAATAATGCGAAATTGGTATAAAAAAGTTGGTATTACGAGCTCTGTTGAATTATGATAACAGCCTCTAATGCACAATTGCATGGGTAGATCATTCTGAAAGGTGTTCATGACAAAGATGGTGGATAAATTAAGATAATTCACTCACACATTTACCATTGACAAAAATTGTCAGTTCGGTCTACTTAACTGGGTGTGTCTCCCATAGACACAAATGCACTAGCTGCTGGGTCTGGTCTAAAAAAAACAGCGAGTTGGGTGTCTCACTCCCTCTCCTGTTCATGATCTTGTAGGTGTTCTTGGGAGTCCACCTGACAACTGCGCAGTCACATATTTTCAGTCACAATAAAGAGCATCATAATTATGCCTCTTGTGGTCTGAGAACTGGTTTTGGTATGTAGGATACTTTTTTTTCATGGCTAATTTTACATGAGTAAGGAGTTGATCAATGCAATGCTAATTTAACCTTGTTTTTCTATGTGGTGTTTTATTTTGGGGCAGATGGTATGTTGAATGTTACTTAACTCTAAAACGGGACCATTCTTCTGCTCATGATACACATACAGTATCAACACTAGCACCAACAAAAATGTCCTTCATTTGGAATTCATCCCAGCCTCGCGCAATGGCATGTGAGACTTATCTGATTCTCCTTCAATTGGGGCACATTCTGTCACCTGTAAACTGATTTCAGATGTCAGAGGAGAACTTTACCCTAAATCCCTATATATCCCTTTAACTGCTACTGCTGTGGGGGCTGGCGGTAGAAGGGTGAATATGCAATGCATTTTACCAGCCCCAGTATTATTTGCATGAAATATGCTCTGACCTACATGTGCCATCACTGGACTCAGTAGCTCCCTATCTATATATCTCCAACATCCAAGGAATCTCTGGCATACACAAGTTAACACAGGAAGAGATGTTTGCTATTATTCTGTGTTTTTTCCAGGATCCAGACCATGCCTACAGCCTCACCCATGGCTGTTTGTTTGGGTCTGTTACAGTGGGCTATTTCCCTGCCAATCAGCCCTGTTTTGTCCTGGGGGTCAGGGTGGGGGATAACGTGTAATTACCATCAGTCTCCCTCCGCCCTGCTCCGGCCCCCTGTTGTTCTCCACAGATCAGCGAGTGTGACGTACCATGCATTTGAACCCCGACACTAACATGTCTGCATTCCAAGGGGGTTGAATGGGGAGGTCTCAGAGATTTTTAAACTCCCCAGGTCCAATACACATGGAAAATGTTTTATTTAGAAGCTGTTGACTAGGATTATTATATAATCTGGACTTGGGTCATCACATCGCTTCTGTCTCAGGTGATATTGTACCAATACCCCATGCAACCGTCCTTTATAACTTCATAGGGAGTGGGAGACGGGGAGATATTTCATTTCTCTCTTTTCTTGATAGTATGCAGTCGGGGGCTAAATAAAGACTCATTCACTTTGCCAGTTGGTAGCAGCCAGATTTCCCTGTCAGACACCATGGGACATCCTGGGCCAGCAGCCAGGACCTGGGGGGGCTGTTTGAGCTCTGAGAGAGTCCAGCATCCTCTCGGCACTCCTTCCAACCCCATCTCTCTCTCTCTCTCTCCTCTCATTACCTCCTCGCCCCCACAACATCCTGATCTGGCCTCATAAATCCCATTAAGTGCAGGAATGTGAGCTGTGTTGGATGCCAAGAGAGCAGCTTGTCAAGATTAGATGGCCAGTAGAAGAGGAAGGATGGATCTCTCCCTCCCTTTCTCTCTCTTCTCCACTATGTGTGAGACATTGTGGCTCCTGGTAAACCTGCTGGAGCGTATTTCCGCAATAACACCTTTGATGGCTTCTGATATCTGCCCCTGATTGCTTCCCTTCAATGACCCCCCCCCTCCCCCCGTCTGTAAATATGCTCACACAAATCAGCCATTTTGATAATGTAGAAGAGTTTTGACTGACGGCAAGTTACGAGAGTTGACATGAAGGGTATTGACATGAAAGGTATTGACTTTGAACTGGTTGGAACAGGTCCCTGTTTCTAGGTCAAATGGTTGTCCTCTGATATTTAGTTAGTGAAAATCTAGGCTATCTTCACTATGATTTAGAAGGATGGCAAAGGGGTTGTCATTTAACAACAATGTGTGGGTTTTTGTGTTTGAGGGGAGTTTGTGTGAGAGAGGCAGTTGAAGGCGATCAGCTGTCTGTGCTCTCCAGACATGAGTCACTCCCCTTTTGAGAAACAGACCCCACAGGAAAAACAGTTTCTCAGTTAGATTAGTGCCATCACCACCACAAGTTCCTGGGTTGGTGTCTCTGCATACTGAATGAAAACTTCCTCTTATGATCCCCTGTTGATTTGGAGAGTGACACCTCATACATGCTGACGTGAAGCTGCATACTGATGCATCTGCAAATCAGGTGTTGGTGTGTCGGCATAATTGCCTTTTCTGTGGGATTTGGGATTTACACAGACTGTTAAAGACAACCTTCAAGTGGCAGACGTGGTTTTTGTCTGAGTGTCTTTTGGAAGCGGCTTCCTGCTCAAGGAGAAGGCTGACAATAATGTCCTCTCTCACGGGTCAGACATTTTGAATTGAAGCATGCTGAATTTTATGTTTGTATCCACCTCTAACCCCTGTGCTCTTGTCTCTGGTGTGTTACTACAGACAGTGTGAAAACAGCAGGGTAATGATGGCCTAGTTTAGCAACCTTTGACCTGTTGTCACCATCTTCAAAGGCTTCCTGTTGCTCCTCAGCATCGCCTGGGGTTTCTTTTAATTTCATCTGCAGTTCCCAGCACAGAGGTAGCTGCTCTGAACTTGGGGAATTGGCTAATTAAAGGAGAAAGGCTTTGACTTTGTTCCAAATCAAAAGACCCAAACCAGTCAATGTGCCCTAGCAATCCTCACTAGGGCTGGGAACCAGTGGGAGTGAAGAAAGGGGAAGGAGGAACAGCCCACAGGGAATGGGCCTGTGCCAGCTAACATATCCAGGAGGAGTAGCAGGCTTTGGTTTACAGCACCGCCAGCCTGGAGGAAAGATGTGAGAAAATGACCGGCACCAAGCTGACATTCCATCGCCATACAGGCACTGCTTTTAATAGCAGAACTGTGCAGTTTCTATGAATGGTTACCTTTCACTGCCAGGCTCTGTCTGGCTGAGACATCTGACTCCAAAGCAGTGTCTGTCGTTTGTCAAGCAACATGGCAGAAACAGTTGTCAGTTGAATCAGGAAAGTGAGGGAAGGCCGAAATTCACTAACAGGGTTGCCAAATGATTTACTAAGTCACGTTGCGGCCTCCATATTATTATTATTTTTTCAGGGGTTGGGAGGACTCCGCTGTGGCCTCCTGGACCCCCTTCTCCCCTAGTCCAGCCCCAGGGAAGTGGGTGGTCCTGGTCCTAGTGCAGGGGCTGCCATGTTTGCTGGTCAGCCTGCACAGGCCTTTGTGTGGCTGTCCGAGGAGATGCAGGGTCGTGCCAAAGGTCTGGGTGGAGGCGTTTGGGAATTCCATTTGTCCCCCGCCGCTGTAAGAATGGGAAGTGTACAAGGCTCCTTTATCGTCCTGGGATGGTGTTTGTAGAAGGCTGGACACAGTGGGATGATTCTACACATCGGATTTCCTGCCCACACCCGCAGTCTGACCCGCAACACCTCTGCTGAATCCATCAATGTACGCAGCAGCAAATGGAATGCTCAGATGGTATTCTAGAATTGTGGTTGTGCGTTCCTCTTTTTTCTTTTCTCTGGGGGTGGGGCTGGTGGACAGACAACAAGCCCAGCTGTTGCGCTCCTCTTTATGTTGACTTTTAAAGAGTGCTATTAATCTTATCACCCCCTCGCCTGTCCAAACAGCCACTCAGGCCCAACCGTCACTCCTATCTCCTGCCTGTCAGGCTCTCCACTGTGGAGGAGGAAGAGGAGAGAGGGATATCTTACTACACTGATGCGGGAGCCTATCACTTGGTGTTCATCAGTCCTATATTGCGTAACAATGGTAGACGACTCCATGTGTATCCCTCTGTTTTGTAATTCCACTCAGCCCACATCTTCATTTTCCTTGGTGGTCTTTCAGTGGCCTTTCAGTTATTGGTTGCGTCATAATTGTTTGGTACTCTCAGTGCTGTAATTGCTGTTTATCTCTGCCATGATTACTCCCTGCAGGTTCATGGCCAATCAGATTTACCGATAAGACATTGAAGACAACCAAATCAAACGTGTAAGCCTACTGTCAATTAAACTGTTAATTGTATTTCTGATTATTCAACATATCCCTTTCCCTTTTTATTTTTCTCTTCCCAGGGGAAAGTTTGCTGTGGTGAAGAAGTGCATTGAAAAGGCGACGGGGAAGGAGCACGCTGCCAAGTTCTTGAGGAAGCGTCGGAAGGGCGAGGACTGCCGCATGGACATCCTCAACGAGATCGCTGTTCTGGAGTCAGCCACGGCTAACCCTTATGTGGTGGCGCTGCATGAGGTCTACGAGACCAACTCTGAGATCATCCTCATCCTCGAGTGGTGAGTGAACTCGTATGCGTCGAAACGCAAAGACCATGGAAAAACGTGGCGTGTACAGTATGCGAGTGTGTGTTTGGATCTCTGCACCGCCCTTAGGTCATGTCACCAGTGATGGGGGGAAAATGCTGGTGATGGTAATCTAGAAGACCTTTTAAACTCTCCGTACATGTTGACGCTCCACCACAATGCAGCACTGCCAGGAAAAACGGGATGAAATGATAAGGTTCCTAATGAGGGGGGAAATGAGAAACCATTATGCGCCATTTACAGAAAATACTTTCCGTCTCTGCAGGTTTTTCTATTTCTGCGTAGTTTCGAAGGGTTTTGATTGATGTGGTCGCCTGAGTCAAAATGTATTCTGCTTATATAAAACATGGGATTTTTTTAATGTGATCTTTGTTTCAAAACCGCATGAGCTCTTGCATAGACAGGATGTTGAGTGACGTGAATGTCAGAGTTGGGTTTCTTGAGAAATGGTAGATTACATCTCTCCAGTCTAACCCTAACACGTCGACTTCCCGTGTTGCACTCTTTCTTCTGAGGATGCAGCTGCGTGTCACTCAAGAGCTTCTCACCTGAAAAACAGCTGCGTGTGCACGCACGCTAAACGCACGCACGCATGCCTGCTTGAACCTTGTAACCTTATAAGGAAATGATAACTCCCCTGTGGTTGGTCGCTGTGCTCATAGCCACATCCCCGATTTCTTGTTACCTTGTCTGACTGTGATTGGTGTCAGTGTTCCTGTAAACAGACGGACGAAGATGGACCAAATGACTCGATCTAGAAGATTCTTGACAATAAGTATTTGTCACATGATACTTTTTTAAAGGAAAGCTAGCATCAGTCAAATGATTTCATCATGCTTCAGAGCATCCATTCCATCCAGACACGGGTGAACCAGTCAGCATCTGTGCTGCATCCATCTGATCAACAAAGCACGGAGGTCAGGGTGGAAGGGTGGTATGTGTCATGGCTGTCCTCCATGACCACTCTGGTCTCATTCTAATTAGGAGCCAGATGGTAATAAGCGTCGTACTGATCCCCAAGCCCCATTTGACAAATAGACAACACCACACCAATCAGTTCATCTAGAAGACCAAAAGACTGTGTCCCCTCCTGACCCTGGTCTGGTCATAAACCACCCACATCTCCACCCATTCCCCTCCTAGACATAGAATGCTCCTGCAGAACAAAAGGTTCCCTATACGGGGGGGGGGGTTATGTGCTTGGCCTTGGACCCCAGTGTGAAAAGAGGAAGCAGAGCCACTATTTCATGCCTTCAGGGGGTCAGCTCTGCAGGGGCACGCACTGGTCCATAGCCCTGCACTAGCTGCCAGATAACTTTGCGCTTCCTTGTGCGGTCTTCCTTTGTCTGTTTGAGAGATTCTTATAGGCCTATGTTTATCCAGATCCCAGTATAGGTTATGGCTCCTAGTGAAATCCCCTACTAACTTGGTAATCTGCAGCCATTGAGATGCTGTTGCAGCCTGTATGACTGAACTCTTTTCCTGTTAAAGGGCTCTCTGACCTCAGCGTGGGCTTTGCTGCAAACCAGAGAATAATGTTCCGTTCCCTGTGGGTTTACATAGAAGCCGTTAGTGACGCTCTCAAAAGTAGCACACACACAAAGTAGCATACTCATACTCACACATTGGCACACATTGGTCTGCACATAGCCACAACCACATCCCCACGCGACGTATGAGAAATGGAAATGATAAACTAAATTTTCCTCATCAGTAAGTTTAAACCCAGTCTGCGCGAGCACCGCAAACGCACCACATAACGACTAGTCTAAACGAAAATGCCACTTTTTAATGAGAAATGAACCTGCATCGTCTCTGCTTAGAACGTATTCTGACGGTTTAATCAGAATGGTTTTCCGTACTCGGGGCACAGTCCATGGCCTGCTTCTGATGGTGGTGAATAGTTGCAAGAAATACGTTTCTTCAATGATTCTCCAACAAACCGTAGATTGTCATCTGTGTGTTCCCAACTCTCTACATGTCTTCTCAAGGAAAACCCATGGTGTTACCGGAGATCAAACAACCCTCTAGGATGAGACCAAACATCTTACGTTTTTGTCATTTTGACAAATACAGTATTGTGCAGGTGCATTTCTAGAGGTCTACGTTATATGTGGGGAAATTAGATGAACCAAGTCACCTGACGTTAGCTGTGTGTACACTGTGACCTTGAGAAACTAAGGTTTGGTCCAACCCTCACACTACATATTTGTTTATCATCTGGCAAACAATACACGATACAAGTGTTGTGAATACTGTTTCACCTCAGAGGCCTTGAACTCATGACACTGCTGTAAACTGAGGTAACTTCAGATAAGAGAAACTCAAAATCCTAACCAATTACAGGCAATCGGATAGTCTTGGGAATGGCAGTCCGGTCCACAGATTACCTGGCCAATCATAACCCTAAAGCAGCTTTAAAGCTTTACAGGGTATGTTTATGAAAATGTATCACTTTGACTCACTCGAGCTTGATCCTTCAGCGCTGATGGAATCATTCCTGAGGTAATTTTTTCTGCAGCAGTTTTTCAGCCCCTCTGTAATTGGGAAAGAGGGTGGTGTTTTCTTCTTCCCCTCTGTCCTCTTCCTTCTGCTTTCATCCTCAAGTGTAATGGTATTTGATGTTTTTACGTGGGTATTGAGACATCTTACGCAACGCAAATTGAAACCCTCCAGTCCATGTCAGCCATTTTATCTTTGTCACTTCAAATGTATGCAGTCTTCAGATAAGTAAATGGATTATGTAAGAGTCTTTGACACACATCTCCACTGTCTGGCATGGGCTGCCCTTCATTTAAAACCGCAATAAAGTCTTCAGAAAATCTATTTACGAACTAGTAAAAGTGTTTTTGAGGATGAGGGCTGTCTAATTGTATTCCAATTTTCAAAATGGAAAAGCCTCGTTGAAAAACTGTTTGTATGCGTTCTCTTCGTTCTAGTAAGGTTTGACACGTCAAGTCTCCTGTAACGGAGGATGAGTTGTCACAGCATAATCCCATCTAAATGATGACAACTCTGAAACCAGTCTATGTACTGTACTGAGTACAGAATGCAGTCAACACACAGGCCTTGTGAGAAGTGATGAGTAGTAGGTGTTTGGTAGCTGGCCAGCAAGAGCATAATGCCTATTCCAGGTGATCTTAAGCACAGACTAACCAAGTTGGCTTGTGAGAATGCAGCCAATATTGTAAAGGATACACGTAAATGCACACTGTCCCACATCCTCTCATTGAGAAGTCATGGCTCTTCTGTCTTCAGCTCATTCTCAAGTAGCTCTTTGCCCGCCCTCCGCCCAAGCCTGATGTTCTGCGGGTGACGGCTACTGTGCGTCTCTGATGGGACTCTGCACAGTTCTTCTGTCTTAAGTGGATGGGGAAACCATTCCATGTCATTTGTCTGCTGACTGACAGTGGGGAGACTGATCCACCGAGGCATAGAGGGAGAAATGAGACCATACAAACATGATGGCAGGAGATGTATCAGATCTTTCCATAGTGCTTGGAGAGTATGTCCTCAGTCCATTTCATTTCTACAGGATGGGTTTTGTTAGTACTAAAAGCCTCGTCTCCTCCTAGATGAGTTTATTGAAGTACTTTGGAGGGTATCTTTGTTTCCGCCTATTGGTAATTAGTTCAAACGGGGAAAGGAAGGGGTGGGATAATTAGACCTATTTGAGTCAATTGTATTAAATTGAGACCCAGCACATGGAACAGATGAATAATGAGTGGCACGATCAGTTAGCTTTTTTTTTTTTATCATGCAGTTGTCAGCAAGCATAAATCCAAGCCATGCTTCCAACGACACACTGATGTCTCTCATTTCCTCTTGACCCCCCCCCCAAAACTGGTAAACTAGGCCTGCTATGCACATTTGGTATACATGGGTACTGTAGGGACTTTGGAGGGGGGGTCAAAAGAGACGGCCAGCAATAAATGTGTGGAGCCCCAAGCGAAAGGGGATTTATATGACCCAATGATGGATATCCAGGAAAACAGAACCTCCTATTTTCACAGCTGAGGACAGTGAAGGTGAGGATGCAACGGTGCGAGGCTAACCAGGGATTGGCTGGTGTGGTTATGTAACAGTTATGCCCGGGCCATGGTCGCAGATTTCCTCTCAAGATAAAAAGCATGTGTGCTGACTAAATCCCCCACACATGGCTGTGCTATTTGGCAAGCGTCCTCTCTCCAGGCTTTTCATCTGCTTTGGAGAATCATCCAACATAAATGTGCCATGTCCCAGACGGCATTGCTTACCGTTGTTACACAAGCATGACAAGGATTGACAAACCAGGAATTTGCCTTAACAGAAATGAGATGTCACCATTTTTTTTATTTGGTAATTAGCCTTTCTATTTTCAAAGTGGATCCAAATAGGATAACCCCCCCCCCCCCCCCCCCCTAATCATGAGCAGTTAGGAGTGGATGCCCAGATTGGATAAACTTCCAATTTTTGGGGAACGACACAGCAGTGTGGCGGTAATCCCTACAATTTAGTGTTCTATCCACTACTGTAAAACTATGGGATCGTTTCAGTGTCCTGTCACTGTCTCAAGTCTTAGGTAACTCTTTATTATACGACAGGGATCTCTAGTTTGATAGATTTGAGAGAGAAAAAATCCCCCTTTTTTAAAAGTTTTTGACTTAACTGATCTGGAATGTGTGTAAACTCTGGAAAGCCTTATCCGGGACTGGCACTGACTGATATGGGTCCTCGTATCTCGAGTCAAAGCTGAGGTCAGGGAGGCACCATTTTTCTTCTGATTTCCGTGCGGGAACGTCGGAGTGCCACAGACAGGAGTCACATGCTTTGTGTGTGGATGTGAAACACGGACCCTGTTCCCAAGCCCAAAGTACAATAACCACAGGACCAGTTGCGTAACTTTAAAAATAAATAAAAAACACGGGCTAGGGCTCGACACACTTGACAGTGTATGTGATAACGGGATAGAGGTGGGTTTGGCATTGTCATCATGTTTGTGTTTGAGTTGATAGTGGTACAAATGCAGTGATTTACAGTGTAAGGGTGTAGACTTCATGAGTGTAAATGCGTTACAATGCATAATCAGCAATCGATCACAGCAGCCCAAGTAAAAACTACAGATATAATAACCATGTACTGTTTGTTGTTCATCTCGTCACCATGGCTCTATTTTGATCCTCCATTGCCTCTGTTTTCCAGTGCCGCCGGTGGAGAGATCTTCAACCAGTGTGTTGCGGAGAACGACGAGGCCTTCACAGAGAAGGATGTGATCAGGTTGGCCAGACAGATCCTCACCGGCGTGGCCTGTCTGCACCGCAACAACGTGGTCCACTTGGACCTGAAGGTCAGTAGAAAGCTGATCACGTCACCCAGAACCAAATCCGCTACTAGTTACGGCTGTCAAAGCGAGAGACTAGTTTAAATTTTTTTTTTTTATAACAGGGCACCCCTAGAATGGGCGATTTCCCCCCTTAAGCAATGAGAACCCCTTAATGTGGCAGAACAATAACTCTCCCTGTACATGGGTCTTGTCTAGCAAATAAAGACGCCCATCCAAGTTACTCTGTTAGCGTTTAACGAGTGACAACTGTTTTTATGTGAATGCTGCATAGTTTTCGTCCCGGAGTTCCCGCTCTTACAAATGAACTCTGTCAGGGTCTGGTTTCTCTCTGTAGAACTTATTTTGTAAAATACTGCAGGGTTGTGTCTCAGAAGACGCAAAACGAAAGCTGTAAGTCTTATAAGTTTGTTTTGTCTGGCCAGTGATGTCAAAAACATTTGTATTGTTGATAATGATGAATAAAAAAACACTTTTGGAGCGTGTTAGAATTTGGCAGGCAGGTTATATATGAAGAAACCCTCCTCTGTTCCAGGGGGGTTTATGAGCAGGGTTTTTGGGTGAGGGGGACTGAACCGACTCTGTCACCAGACTAGATTTTATTAGCTCCCCATTTTCCTTTTTCCCTCCCCCAGTGATAGACAGTATTAAATCTATTCCTGGTGAAATGTCACAGGCTCTGGTCTGTCTCTTGCTCCTTCATTTATCCTAGATTTTTAAAATGTATTTGACCTTTTATTTAACTAGGCAAGTCAGTTAAGAACAAGTTCTTATTTACAATGACGGCCTACCCCACCAAACCCTCCCCTTACCCGGACGACGCTGGGCCAATTGTGCGCCGCCCTATGGGACTCCCGATCACAGCTGGTTGTGATACAGCCCAGGATCGAACCTGGGTCTGTAGTGACGGCTCTAGCACTGCGATGCAGTGCCTTAGACCGCTGCGCCACTTGGTCCTCCAAGATGTCCTGGCCAAAGGCCCCAGGCCAGGAATCTAGCCAGTATGACCTGGAGGTTAAGCATCGTACATGATATAGGAGCCAGCTAATCTGATAGGCCCTCCAAGACATCCCACCTTTCCTTGGAATCATCTCATAGGCTAAGGGGATGAACCTGGTTTAGTGATATTGATGTAACCAAATTGAAACCCTCTGGGGCTGTACACTCTGTGGGTTTGGCTTATTCATGTAGAGGTAGATTAGACTCTTTAGTGGGAGGCCTTGAGTCTCAATGACTACTCAACTGATTAACTATCTATCAAGCATGGTATTTGACCTCTGTCAATTCACTTACCATGCACTCTTTGGATTTGGTCTCATCTGTCTTATCTCGGTCTCTCCCCTCAGCCCCAGAACATCCTGCTGACCAGTGCCATCCCACTGGGTGATATCCGCATCGTGGACTTTGGCCTGTCCAGACGCATGGACAGTGTGACAGAAGTCCGAGAGATCCTGGGCACCCCGGAGTATGTGGGTAAGTCCTGCCTCCTGGCTTCTGCAGTCGGTTTATATCAATAAGGAAGATAGATAAGCAATTCTTAACTTCAGTACTGTAAAATGTTTATCAGGACTAATTGGCGTTGTCTATGCTATTCCAGCTCCAGAGATCCTGAACTATGAACCCATCAGCATAGCGACAGACATGTGGTGAGTATGCGCTAAAGGGACCGTGTCAAGCAGATATCAGCTAGTGTCCTCAATACATCTAGTTTTTTCCAGAAGCCATAAAATATTGATATCACCAGCCAGCTCCACCGTGGAAATCTGAGAAAAATACTTCCTCATTTCTTGGAGTCTGACACCTTTCCCTCCTCCTCCTCTCAGGTCCATAGGGGTCCTGACCTACGTCATGCTGACGGGCGAGTCTCCGTTCCTGGGGGACAACAAGCAGGAGACCTTCCTGAACATCTCCCAGGTCAACGTGGACTACTCGCAGGATGCCTTCGAGGGCGTCTCCTCCCTCGCCATTGACTTCATCAAGACCCTGCTGCTCAAAAACCCCAGGTGAGGAACAGGATAGGTCCAAGAATCAACACTCAATTAGTTCAGTGCCACAGCCCGACAGATGGATGTTCTCCCACATGTCCCATAGTGAGTTCAATGCTAATTAACACGTGAGTGATGTCATTCATACTGCTGTTTGCGGCACATCCTTGTTAAGTCTCCCGATGCGTGGTAATGTATATGAACAATTTAATATAAGGATACGGGTCCTTGTTACGTTTCATCTATTAACACGTTCTGTGTCACTATTTGGCCAAGTGTTCCAGCACAGAAGGGCTAGATACTGTATGTCACCATGTCTCAATGACAAACAGCTGTAGTCTATCGCTGTGATCCAGGGCCACAATCTTCACTCAGTATAATTTAATTGCTGCAGATTATCGGCGGTATAAAAAAGTGGAAAAATGTCCTGTGTGTCTGAGTAATCCCAAAGAGGGGAAAGGCTGGGATGAAAAAGTGGGCTTTGGTGGTTTTTCAAACAGACTGTCAGGGAAAGAGGAGTGTCTGAGGGAAGGGGAGGGACAGGAAGTTGTATAACTGCATATTTGTCACCTTTTTACCATTGGCTTTCCTTTACATATATTCACCTTAGCTATTTCAGTTTTACGTTCAAAACTGATGAACAGAAGCTTTAAGGTCCTTGCTGCCTAGACATTGATGATTGATTTGAGAGCTGACACGCATCCTCTCCGCCTGTCTGTCCACAGGAAGAGAGCCACTGCAGCGGAGTGCCTTAACCACCCCTGGCTGAATGGACCAGCTGACCTCTACACCCAGCTCCACGCCAGCTCTCTACCCTCATTGGACGAGCCTGAGACCAGCCAATCAGAGTCTGAGCCTGAGAGCCCGGCACCCTCCCCAGAGCTGGAGGGCATGGGTTCGTACATGATGTGCCCCGGTCAGGTAGACCTGAAGACAGGCCGCAATGCCTTTTCCTTCACTTCTGAGCCCTTCCCCGCGCTGCCAGAGATCCAACAGGAGCTCATCTGCTGAGGAAGGGCTCCACTAGACACTGTGTGTAGTGACTGACTGGACTGCTGTCACAGAATGGACACTGTCTGGAAGCCAGTGAGACCTGGTCTGGTCCGACGCAGGGCCTCCAGCTCTGTTTGACTCTGTATGTGTGCTGCTGCTACTGCTGCGATGGATGTGTGATATCTGTCTGAGCTCAGCTGACCGTGTGCAGTAAATTCATGCGTGTTTGATGCATGTTACCCTGTGCTCATTAGTGTGCTGATGTCTGGTAATGAGCCACACTGACACACTTTTAATGCATGTGTAGCGAGGGTATTGTAACTGTATGAGTGTTGTGAATGGAAGGAGTGGGCCAGTTCTTTGTGCTCGGCTATGAAGACTAGAACAGTGGGACTGACTTCATCTATCACTTGGTCTGGTCTGCACTCTCAGTGAAGGAAGTCCTGCTTTGTCCCAGGCTGGGTTGATCCCATGTTGGCCCTCAACCTGGCTCTCACCTTGGCTGCCCTTCACGTTCCACTCCCTAACTGACCTTTGAACCAGTACTTCTCCTCTCCTTTGTGAGGATATAACTGCTCACCCTGAGAGGAAATGACGTTGGCCAACAGGAAGTTGGAACCACTTTGCTTTTGTTGAGGTCTGAGCCTTAAATGCCTTTCATGATGTTGATTATGAAGGATGCCTATGTGGTTAGACAGATGTCCCTAGATGAGATGCTGCCTACGCAGCAAAGGAAAACGAACTGACTGACTGTGTTAGGGGAGTGCCCTCACAGAAACCAGTCAGAGGGTTAAATAGTCTTCTCTGATTTTGTTTGTGTTCATATGACCACTTCAGGCCCCCAAAAATAGTAAGCCATCTCAATCACCACATCTAATTAAATCACATCCTTTGTTTAGTGTAAGGACAATCTTGATGTCAATTTAAAGCACTTTTTATTTTAAGAATGAACTACACAAATGGTCAGAAAGTAATAACCAAAGTCTTGATGAAATGGCTCAAAAAGCACAGTTTAGTTGAATGATTAATTAAGACACAAATGTACATGGCCACTTCCCACCATCTATTGTTAATATATTTGCGTCACTCGTTTCCACCAAGTGCCATATAGTTCACCTGTTGTGTTTCTGTTTATTCTTGTAAGATTTTTTTTGTTGCTATTGTTGCACAATTTCCATGTACTCATGTTTGAAATATCAGTTTGCCATGTTGGATATGTCACAATATATTTCCCTTCAGGCTTTGTGAACTTTTGTCTTTTTGAAGAGGAAGTGACTAGGATTCAATGATTTGCAACCAATTGAAAGGCTTTGAAGAAAGCTCCTTTTGGATATGTGGTGTTTGAGAGTGAAGATAAATTACTCTTGAGGACTTCTCAAAAAGTACTGAAGTGTATATTGTTTGATAGTGTAAGAATAATCTGCAAAATATTTTTAATATCCATAATGTATGAACATTTTAATAATTATTGTATGCCTCTTTTTTTTGTTGTTTTTTTTTATTTTTATCTTGACTCTGTACTTATGACTTTCATTCCTGGTTACTGCTCATGAATTTCAGGCAGGTTTGCACTTGTGTCCAGGTAGACGTTACATTGAAATTAATAAATGTTTGATGGCATGCCTCGCAAAAATGTATCGAAGAACAATAAATGTACATTTTGTATTAAACTATTCATCTTGATGAATTAACTTCATTGTGTGGTCTGTTTAGGCATGGAACAACCACTGCTTGTCTTGTTCCCTCAACCACAAAGCTTTAGTCTGGTCAGAATGTAGTTCCTTGTACAAAGGACCAGGGAACACTTGTGACCCATTTTAACATTATTCTCCTCTTGTGTGCTGAATATTATGGTCTCTCCACTTGAAAACCATTCCTCAAACTACAGTATCATTAGTTTACACTTAAGAGCATTTCCCAAGTGTCCGTCTTTCCTGTTTTTGGTATTTTGGGGGAAACAAGTTAAATGTAGCAAGAACAACTGCTGCGTTTCCAGAAATATCTAGCCACACTTCACAGGAAATACCAGTGTCACTTGAAAAGGGACATGCTGTGATGCTTTCTTCACTGGTGTGTGTGTGTGCACACTGTTCAACCTGCTGCAAGTAAACAAGGGAGACAATGTTCCTGCATGCCAATGTTCTGGATTCTTGCTTTAATGTGCTCTTCCGCTGAGGGTCGGCACTGGGCCCAGTCCAGCTAGCTCCACTCAGGCCGTGTTGAGCTCTGGACTGACGGACAGACGGGCCCTGCCTGGAGTGACTGTTTCCCTTGAATATCCTGCTGCTTAGACCTTTGGAATGCAAGAAATGTTAGTAACTTTCCCTCTCCCTTTATTCACCCGTGTTAATATAGCCTTTGTTTTCTCGGCAGGAGTGGCTCTGTTTTGCACCATGGCTATATCTTCACACCTACCAACCCCATACACACATTCACACCCTCGCACGCACACATTATGCAAACCATGACAGAGATGATAGTCATAGCCTATGTTGCTGGGTTTCACACAGTTGCGGGAACATTTTGTCCTGATATCTGGAAGACAGCCATTGTGAGTTTTTTTTTTTTATTAATTCAGGTGTAGTTCTGTCAAGACCAAAGCCTTCACAGAAGAACTACAGCTCAAAACCACTGGACCAATACAAATGAAAAGAATAAAGCAAAGCTTCCATAGACACTAAGATAACCTGCTCTCTGGAGGAGAAGCAGATGCAAAGGCTTTGGCGTAGAGGTTTTCCTTTGGTTTATCAGTCCTGGCCATCTCTTTCTACCAAAGCAGGACATACCAAATTGATTCAATGATCTGTTCCAGCAACTAACTCATCCCCATTGACCTTCGCCCTCACATCTCCAGCCATGATGTTAGTAGTACTCTGTGTGAACTGTGTTGCTGATGTACAAAACAAAATGTGGCCGTTCTGTTTGAAATTGTCAGACATCTGGATGCTAAATCGTTCCTGCTTAAAGCAGCCAGCGAGCTTTTTGTTCCCTGGTAACCAAGCGTCCTAAAAGAGAAGTTGTCACAACCTTGATCCCCGAGTTGAAAATGGAACAGGGAATCAGAAAAGCAGAACGTGGGGAAGAGGAGGAATCTTTTGTCTTCCCATATAGACGCCATTGACTGAACTCAACATCCCCAGTTACAAAACCAAGATTGACCATGTTTGACAACCGGTTGGAATTAGGGATCTGGACCGGTGTTAATTTGAATTGTTTGAGCATAGGGCAAATACTATGCAAATAGAATGTTGGACTTTGTTTCCATAAGATCGTATCGATATGATGTCATGAGAGATCTTCCTTATGAGATTAGTGTGAAGGCTGTTTGTATGAAAGACCAAGCCAACACACGGCCTTACCATGCTCTATTTCAATACTTAAGGACATTTAGCAGCTGACACCATGGGAATAAAATCTCCCAGACTTTTTTTTTTATACCCCTGCCTACTTCCTTATTTTTTTTCTCTCACTTTTCTCTCTTTTTTGTTTGTCTTTATCCGTCACGTTTCTCTGGTGCTCTTTCATTCGCCCCGTTCTCTTCAATCTCCTAGAAGCTGCTCCCTCACACCTTACATAACGGGGAAATTATTTGATGCTTATGTTCCTGATTAAAGTTTCATTATGGTGTGATCATGTTGATGTCAGAGTAGTCAAGAGGGGGGGGATCACAAAACAATCCCTGCTCAGGGCCTTGGAGGCTCGGCTGCCTTAGGATACTCCCTCTCTCCACCCCACCCCCTTTACTCTCCTCTCTCTCGGGACCTGCTCACCTTTTAAATATCAGAACTTGTATCCGTTTGACAAGCTTTGCATGTGAAAAATTATTAAGGCATTGTTAATGGTACAGCAATTAGATTCCAGTGAACTTTCTGTGCCATGTTGTTCAATAGGCAAGCCTGTCAATCTATCAACCCCTCAACACATCACATGGCATTCCATTCCCCAGGCCCAGACAAATGATCCAACAGCGTTCCAGCAATTGACTCTAGTTGCCCTTTAGTAGCACAAGTGTAGCCTACAACATTGACAGTTCATTGACATACCAATTAACCTGGTATGTGCCTGTTTGTCTGGCCCTCTCCAATTAGTTTACTTGTTGTGTTACATTCCAGCATTGACCTCAAGTATCTCATGTCTTCAAGTGCAGTTCACAGGAGACTGAGAGAAAACTAACTGAGAAAAGACCCAGAGGTTCATGTCTTTGTGTTTCATGGCCAGTAGTGTTTCCTATTGATAACAAGACCAACCACGGCACGTGCAAATACTGTTCCTCTAATGTGCAGTGACGTTCTGCTCGTGTCCTCTATAGATATCAACTAACTAAGAGAAAATTGTCGTCACAAGTTAGTCACGCTTTGAAGAGAGAAAAAAAAAAATTGTTCAGAGAGCACAAAGCCTATCCTAACCACGGGTAATGTGTTTCTCATGGCGAGGCATTCTCACACAAGACATTGAATGCCATTGGTTAAGCACAGCTATTTATTCTTTCCCTGGAAAAATCCTAAGAACACAAAAGCATTCTAAACAAAAAATTGCCAGGTCAGATGGCTGATGTCTGTTGTTTCTCCGTCTGTGGCAACTGTATCCTGCCACAACATGGAAGAGGCAGGCAGCATTGACAGAAAGGATATTATTGAACTTGGTGATACTCCACTCAGGGTGAACTTCTCAACTTCAACTCAATACCTTCGAAAAGGCCCAATCAAAACAAGAGGCACAGCTAAGCCAGTCCTTATAGGGTTCATTTTCTGTGTGGTGGGTAAGCTCACTGACAGCAATAAAAATACTGCCAAACAGTTGTTTGGACTGGAGTACTGTACATGCACACACACACGAACACTAACGCAAATACACACAGGCATCCACAGTGAACTCTGTGGGCTCATTGTGACTCTACTAGTGCGTAAGGTAGTCCGGTGTTTCAGAGTGAGGGGGAACAGAGCTGAATCTGGTGGTCTGGATCATTCAGAGCTCTTAGTCATTTCCATCCCAATCACAACATGCACACTGTTCACTTCAGCTCTGGAGTTCTGGGGTTGGGGAACAGTCAAGTACACAACACGCTCTCTAGCTGCGATAGGCTGGGAGAGGAGGGAAAGACCAACCGTGTCAGCCTATCTCATGCTCCAACTATCTTTCTCAATACCTCTCTACCCTGTGACTTCTACTCTGCCACGCTTGTAGTTGTCAAAGAGGAAGGGAACAAAACTCAGGCCTCCTGGATTAAATTGCAAGCTAAGACTTGCGATTCTTCAGTGACGCGACATAACTGCCACTTGGTGTGCCCATGTGAGTTGAGGATCAAAGACTATTTACCATGATGGTTTCATCTGGTGGCTGGCATTGGCTGTTTTTGGTTCTGGTTTGGTGACATAACTGTCATGTTGTGTGTGTGTGAAGGAGAATGGTGACAACGTTGTGCTGTGTGATGATATGATGGCCATGGCAGCTGGTATTACTGGTTCTGTTCTGGCAGGTGTGTTGAGGAGGCAGGGAAACCAATACATTTGTGTTCTTTCAGTTTAGGACCAGCTGATTTATCAGGATACAATGGAAGAACTTGTTGGAACCCTCTAAGAATACTTTCAAGGTTGCTCGGGGGAGCACAGGACACGTTAACGAGAAGAAAGGCTGTCATCGTTTAATTTGTGTGTCTGTAGCTTCTTCTTCCTCCACTCCTCCTCCTTCCCTCCTTGGTGTTATGTAACTCACTCCCACAGAGGTGTGTTTGTGTATGCGTGTGTAATGCCGTCATTAGAGTCAGATTCTCATATTGTGAGAAACTTCCTGATGTAATCGGTCATATCGCTGGGCACAACAAACCCCGCTGAAAACAATGGCGAGGCCAGACAGGTCGTGGAAAAGTGTTTCTGTAACAATGTTATCAGCGCTCTTAGCAGTAATAACACTATCGTGAGGAACAGCCCTAGCCCTCAGAATAGGGGGTTTCTCCGTCCCGGCCTCACCTGAGCGTTTAACATACCTAATGTACCTGTCACTCAAGTGTCTAACACTCTCCTTTATAATCTCATCTGTCTCTCCGACTCCACCTTCTTACACTATCCATCAGCTGTGCCAATTTAGTTTTTTTTCTTTAACCTGTCTCAGGATAAACTGACAGATGGTACATTATTTAAGCTTAAGAGGTAGCTACTGCTGTGGGGAAAGAGGGGGGCCTTCCGAGGAATGTCAAGAGGTAACAAGTCCTACAACTCCCAGGACAAATTGTCTCGTCTTTCCTCCTCTGTTATTAAATGGCAAACAAACAGGAGAGACTTGATTTCTTCAATCAAAGTTGATTTCTGTTAAGTCAGATATTTTACTTGAAAGATACATCTTCTGAGAATGGGTCAGTCATCCTGGTCAAAATGGGTAACATGCTATGGTTAGGCCATGCTCCACAGTCGGGGTCATTAATGATCCTGTAATTCACAGATCATTTTACTCCCGTTACCGAGTAATGGCTGTGGTTTATAGCTGTGCCTTGGATTAAAGCTAGAAGAGGATTTCTCCATCATTTCAATGTGCCTGCAACTCAGACAGTAGAAGCAGATGCACATTGGAATAACTAAACAATAACTGGGGCTAGAAATGATTGGATATGTGTGCCGCCAATTTGTCGCCTCTAAGAACATTGTGGTTGGCTGAGCACTGGCGTTGTCACATCCAAGGTTCAATGGCCATTGGGAGGGAAAAAAATGTGCCAACCTAAAGAAAAGCATATGATCGATCGAATTAGAGTCACAGATTGTGGTAAACGGAAAAAAAACGCTTCCGTAAGCCTGTCAAGAGGATGTTAAAGGGGTGTTAGAATCGGGCTAATGAGTTTAGCAAGGTACACAATGTTCCAATTCCATGCTAGAGTACACGGACATCCCTATAGACCTGTGTACTGTACATACAGGCCACACACAGACAGGCAGTGTACAGTACACACAAGTGTATAAAAATAGACTATGCAAATACTGTTATACAACGAAATACTGTCAATGGATAAGGATTGGGCTTTGAAATAGGTATCACCCCCCCCCCCCCCCCCCCCCACACAGCTCTGTGGTGGGGTGGGGGGTGGTGACTGTGCACATATTTGTACCTAATTGATTAATATCACATCTTGAGCCTGTAAGTCCCTATATCTTACTGTACCTGGATCAGTGGATGTGAAGATTTGAGAATCAGAGCCAGTACAATAGCTGTAAAAGCATATTTTGACCCAGGAGAAATCTCTTGTAACCATACTAGAAAAAGAACATTCCAAAGGAGATTATTTGTGGTCAGTTAAACACTGTATATTTTAATTAGGTAAAGGAGAATAAACTCATCCTTACTTTCTGCTTTGAAACATGACCAACGGGGGGGGGGGGGGGGGGGCTGGTGATGTAAACACAGTGGGGATTGTAGGCCTCTTACGCAAGCCAGCTCATACTGCTGCTTATCCATGACACGTCGGGCAATAAAAGTTGTCTAAAAAAAAATACGATAAATAAACTATTATTACTTTGCAGATGGGGGCCTAGTGTTGAGGGCCCTAGAAAAAAAATATTGGCCAGGTCAGGTTTAATTATGGGATGGGGGCTTTATTTTCAAGTTGTCTTCCACCGGATAAGAGGGTCAATGTGACTGAGCTAGCTGTGCAGCAGGAGAAATATCTAGTGTGCACTTAAGATGTTTGGAGTAATAATATCATAACACAATCCCCTGCCATAATAAGTCTTAATCAGGTCAATCCATTATGCAATGAAAAGTGGTTTTACTATAAGAAAGACCCATCATGTGAGAGCGGATGAGTGTTACAGTAAGGGCTCAGCTGTTTCTGGACTCATTTCTGTTTGCACGGAGCTTTAATATATCACATTCCAGCCACAAAGTACACATGTAGAGCAGGTCATTCAAATAATTGATGTGTCACCGAGACATTTTAGCTGATGTTATTAAGACCTTTTTACACATATCGGATTCTGGTAGGACAGCCAAGGAAAAGCTCCCTTACAGCGCAAATAAAGTTTCCTTCCGTTGACAGCTAGTTTTGAAGAACAGAGCACTGTCTACTGAATAACATTTACATTACTAGAATGATTCAAGTGAATAAGCTTTTGGCTGCTTGACCAGTGATAACTCCAGTCCAATAGCTCCCTCATGGGGACTCCTGAGAAACTAGATACTGAAACCATACCTGCACTACACTCAGTAACCACCAGAAAGTGCCCTTGGTTTGGCTTTTGTCAACCCCGTATTCATATAGCCAAAGTTTCAGTTTTAGCACAGGCTTAGACCTTGATGTTTGTGAATGGATTTTGAAAGCATGCATAATGCATTAACCGTTTGCCATAATACCCCCCCAAAAAGTGTTGGAATTAAATGTAAAAAATAAAGTGTGGTGCTAGCATTCAATTAATTATTATCCACTTAATGGCATCTTACCACACTCAAAACCCAACATTTACTTGATCTGTTAACTGCTCACTTGAAACACATGACCCTCCACCAATCCCAGCCAGAATAATTGTAATAAGTTGTTTAACCAGCTCTTTCAGGTTTAATGACAAACACATACAGATTCTCAATGCAACTACCCTCCTATACAGATTTAGTTGATGTCTCATATTTATGACAATACACTGATCTCCTTTACATATTCCTGTTGTGTGGTCTGCCCTTCCCTCTCCCCTCACACGGGCCTACAGTCACGGTGTGAACAATTCATTAAACAGGTGTGGAACAAAAACAAGACACACAATGACCAATAATCTCAGTCACGGATTATTACAGAAAATCCAGCTACTTTCAACACTATTGAAATACTCCACACTAATATGACACGTGACAGACATGTTACCCATAGTTCACTGGGTAACATGTAGTCGAAAACGGTGCCGTCAGTATACACATCAAGTCAAAAATAGCAGAAAATTATAGGACATGTGTCAAGATCTACCTCTGATACATAAGAGATTCAATTCACTGCATCACATAGAGAAGAAACTGCTATCATGAGTATAATGGTAGAATTCATTCCCTTTAGACTTTTTTACAGTAGAGGTCGGTCTGATTTGATGTGTGGGTGAACATTTTTTCTATGTGTTCTGTGTATTAATATGAGCAGCGATGTGAGAGGGAGATGTAAGGACAAGGGACAACTAAAAAACAAACAAACACTTAAATCCCTCCAGTAATCTCCTTTACTGGATCTGAGCCTGGTGCCATTTTCTCTCATTTTCCATGGACATCTACTGTATCAATGACAATCTGTAGATTAACTCAATTTAGACTACCGGAAAGCTAGTCCTTGTTTACAATGATCAGAAGTGCAATTCTCACAGTGAGGTTCAAACACATCATTGGACAGGTTTCACAACAACAAAAACACATTAAATAATTTACCCAACAAACAAAACAATCACGGCACCAGGATGTGAAATAACGACATCATTAACTTCAGATTTTCAGAAAGAGCTATTTTACCCAAGATCCTGACCAGTGAGCTCAGAGTTAATCACATGGGTTCCTATGGCAACACCCAGGGTGGGTGGAGTCTACCTTACACCAACATCACATTGGCTGTCAAGAGGAACAGAGTGAGGTTATAGGAGCAGTGGTCAGGACAGTGTTCAGTCCTCAAACCTTCCCTCCAGAATGCTTTCAAAGGTGAACGGGAGGAACTTGAAGCCCTGGCCTACGTAGAACTTATTCTGGAATTCCACCCTAGAGAGAACAAGAGAGGCAACAGTTATCAGGCATATTACAATAAGAATCAACGCAAAGATCAATGCTACACAGACATATATACAAAAATCTTTTGAAAGTAAGCCTGAGGAGTCCCTTTAAACTGGAGTGTCTTTGAGGTGCAATATAGGTAGCCCTTAATGATTGTATCAAGCCAAAGCCAGACAGAGATGGCAAGATGAGATGACCCCTGCTCTCCACTCCACAACCTCCCTGTGTAACCCACCCACGGTAGGGCCTAGGCCTGGTCCTCAGAAGCGAAACACAACCCGCTTCCCATCTCCCCATTTATAAAATCTCCCTGCAAACTAACGGCTGGATAACCTTTCAGTGGAGGAAGCAGACATGCTTGCCATTCCTCCCTACGTCTGGAGGTAAGTTCATCTGGGTAGGCTGAGGCTCTAGAATACGCTTACAAAGAAAAGGTCAAACTTAGTGGCATTATGTTTGATGTAGTCAACTAGCACTACTTTCCTTCAGAACATTTAAGGCAACAAAGGAAAAGTGATAGGCTTTGTGTTTCTATGAATCTGAGATCGTAATTGCGCCCTAGACTGAAAACTAATTTACAGTGAGCTCCAATAGTATTGGGACAGTGACAAATGTTTTGATGTTTTGGCTCTGCACTCTAGCATTTTGGATTTGAAATGATACACACAAATGTGATACCCTCCACAAAATGCTAACCTCACCCTGATATTGTAATGGTGAGAGGCTAGCATGTCTTGGGGGTATGATATTTGTGCGTCTAACTTTCTCGATCATCATTATTCACGATTCATTCAGGATTATCCATAATTATGGTAGCATCCACATTAATGTAGTGTTTAGAAACATATTCTATTCTTATTTACAATAAAAGTGATTCCAAAAATGACAAAACAATATTTACCATTCATTTCTATTGGGCACAAAATAATCCGACACAACCAAAACAAACAGCAAATGCATCCAACAAGTTTGTAGAGTCACAAGCTTGATGTAGTCTTTGTGTACTAGGAATATGGGTCCAAATACCAAACTTTTGACTACTTTAATACACAAGTGAATTTGTCACAATACTTTTGGTCCCCTAAAATGGGGGGGGGGGGGGGGGCGACTATGTTCAAAAAGTGCTGTAATTTCTAAAACGTTTCACCTGATACGGATGAAAATACCATCAAATTAAAGTTGACAGTTTGCACTTTAACTACAGTCATTGTATCCTTTCAAATCCAAAGTGCTGGAGTACAGAGGCAGAATTTGATTGAAGCTAAAAATGGCAGAATCTAAAATAGACCAAGAAGTGTTTAAGGGATGACTCCTCTCTCAGCTACTGGAGGAATCTCTGGCTGGATCAAATGGTTTTGGAATAGGAGCGAGTACGTATGCATGTTGGCCACAGCTAGATCAACATGTACTACTGCTATACATTTTACAGACGCCTGACATTACTTTGGTAGTTCAAAATCACATTTACAACTGTGTTAGATAGGGGCCACTAAGCAAAATAAGAAAAAAAAAAGAAGGCCTCATGTCCTGTTTGCCCTTCCCTAAGGGCCTTTCAGTGAGAGTGGAGCATTAGATTCCAATGTGCTGGGTAAATACAGTGATGAGGGTCTGTGTCAGTGCTGGGCGAGGGTGCCAGTGGATGATCACTTCCAGTCCAACAGGGCTGTTCCGAGACACCAGAAGTTTCTCCATGATGGCCTGCATATCACACATAATCCTCCACTGCTTTATGGGATGCAGAGAGATTCCAGGTTCCTGGCCAGGAAAGAGCTGGAAAACCACAGCTCCCAGTAGCACCGTTCTGCGTAATACCAGTGGGACGGAGAGACACGCCCTGTTTCCATTGAGAGACACGGTTGAGGGCTCAGACGAGGCCCCGAGGAACTAGAGCTAAAACGTCTGTTACCATAGTTTCACCAGCAGGGGGAGCTACAGGGCTGAGCTACACCTCCATGCCCTCTGACAGAGGAGGAAACTATTGAAGACACGCTCCTTCCTTTACAGAGTCTACAGACAATCACGGATTACAAAACCAAAACCAGCCCGGTCGCGGGCGTCTTGCTTCCAAACAAATCAAAACAACTTCTTTGCGCGCTTTGAGGACAATACAGTGCCACCAACGTGGCCCGCTACCAAGGACTGTGGGCTCTCCTTCTCCGTGGCCAACGAGAGTAAAACATTTAAACGTGTTAACCCTCGCAAGGCTGCCGGCCCCGCGGCATCCCTAGCCGCGTCCTCAGAGAATGCGCAGACCAGCTGGCTGGCTGGTGTTTACGGACATAATCAATCTCTCCCTATCCCAGGCTGCTGTCCCCACATGTTTCAAGATGGACGATGAACAAGTTCGCAGATGACAACAGTGGTAGGTTTGATTACCAACAACAATGAGACATCCTACAGGGAGGAGGTGAGGTCCCTCAGAGTGTGGTGTCAGGAAAATAACCTCTCACCTCTCACATGTCAGAAAAACAAAATAAATGATCGTGGACTTCAGGAAACACATCGATGGGACAGCAGAAAAAGTGGAACGTTTTAAGTTCCTCGGTGGACTCATCACAGACAAACTGAAATGGTCCACTTATGCAGACAGTGTGGTGAAGAAGGTACAACAGTGTCTCTTCAACCTCAGGAGGCTGAAGAAAAAAAAAAAGTGGTTTGTCACCGAAAACCCTCACTAACTATTACAAGTGCACAATCGAGCATCCTGTCGGGCTGCATCACAGCCTGGTACGGCAACTGCACCGCCCACAACCGCAGGGCTCTCCAGAGGGTACTGAGGTCTGCACAGCACATCACTGGGGGCAAACTACCTGCTCTCCAGGACACCTACACCACCCAAAGTCACCGGAAGGCCAAAAAGATCATCAAGGACAACAACCACCCGAGCCATTGCCTGTTCACCCTGCTATCATCCAGAAGGCTAGGTCAGTACAGGTGCATCAAAGCTGGGACCGAGAAACTGAAAAACAGCTTCTATCTCAAGGCCATCAGATTGTTAAACAGCCATCATTAGCACAGAGAGGCTGCTGCCTACATAGACTTGAAATCATTGGCCACTTTAATAACTGGAACACTAGTCACTTTAATAATGCCACTAAGAATGTTTACATATCTCGCATTACATCTCATATGCATGTACTGTATACTATACTACTCATATGCATGTACTGTATACTATACTACTCTATCTACCGCATCTTAGCCGCTCTGTCACTGATCATCCATATATTTATATATTCTTATCCCATTCCTTTACTAGATTGTGTGCATTAGGTTTTGTTGTGGAGTTGTTAGACATTACCTGTTAGATACTGCTGTACTGTCGGATCTAGAAGCAAAAAGCATTTCGCTACACTCGCAATAACAATCTGCTAACCATGTGTATGTGACCAATAAAACGTGATTTGACCCAAGTCAATGAGGACTCCAGACAAGCAGAAGATGGGGCCCTCCACAGCTTACAGTGGCTGTTAAGTGCAGGGAAGGTTCTAGAGACCTTAGTTTGAGACTCCACAGTGTGTGTTTCTCACCAGTGCAGACGCAGTGCGTGCAGGAAGGCAGACAGGCCCTCCATGATGAGCAGGATGCAGACAGTGAGGACGGCGAAGGCCCCGAAGATGATGGACAGGGCAACGAAACCCCCAAAGCTCCTGGAGGACAGGCCAAGGTGCATCACCATGGTCCACAGAACCTCTGACAGCTCTGTCGGATCACAGAGGAAGAGCAGGAAATCAACTGTTTTATTGTAACCTTTCAAAGAGAAACCAAAAAAGGGTAGAGAGAGGCAGCGAGAGAGGAGAACATGAGAAAGGTTTATGTACTCACGTGCGTGGGCCAGGCTGAGGGCCCATAGGCGTAGGTAGGAAGCTGTGTTGGAGATGCAGCCCAGACAGTATTCTATGGTGTGGATGGCCTGGTGCACAGCCACGTCCCCAAAGTTAAACTGGAGGAGGAAGAGAGAGAACACACATCCAGTATGAACCCCTAGGGGACAAGGACACAGCAGTACAGAGACCGGGAGACTGGTCCAAATGAGGTCCGGGGCAATCTCTAACGACAGTCAAGTAAGTTCATGGCTAAACTGTACCACATTGAGGAAGACATTCACTAGATTAAAAACAGCTCCAGAAACAGCAGCCTGACCCACTAGTCAGACCTCTGTAGCAGAGGTCTCCCAAGAAGCTCCTTCCCTACGACCCATGAAGCAGACAAATGAGGAGCTGTGCAGGATATGCCATGCTGGTAATGGTAGTACCACCTCATGATCGGGGCAGACAGTAAGTACTACTAGTCTCAGTGTGCTGCTGCACGTTAGAAGAATCCCTTGAACACCCAGAGACAGCAAAAACTCAGACCCCACACAGTCAACAGCCTCAGGGCACAGAACACACACATGCAGGACAGAGATACACACTATCACACGCACGCAGAGGCTCAGAGACAGACTAGCAAGACATGCGCTTTGGGTAAGGGGGTGGGGTGGGGGAGGGGCATGAGTGCCTGGCTTACCACTTCCTCCTCGGGGGCCTTGAAAGCAATTGACAACAAGTTAGGTTTGTTAGTGACAGGTGACAGGACAACAGAACACAGTGATGAGAGAAAACAATGACATTAAAACATAGGAAACGGAGATGTATAATATACAGAAGGTGATTAGGTGTTGCAGTCGTCACAGGCACTGGATCAAAACTACTGACAAAGTTTCTTAAGGGGCAGCTTAAAAACATTATGGCACTGGCATCTAGGGGATGCATAACCATTCCTCCAAAAGCATGCATTTGAGCATGCTTAGTATTGTGACAACATTCTACTGTGACATTTCCAGATACATCTATAGGCCTTTGGTCTTTGGCATATTGTTGCAGAGTTTGTGTCTGTGGTTGCTAGGGGAGACAGTGATGGGGAATGTAGTGAGCAATGGGGTTGGTGACCCACTTCTGACAGTGACAGCAGGTGGGACTGGGCTGTTTGGGTTACACCCTGCTCAGCTATTCAGAGAGGCTGGTTAGGAAAAAGCTAACTATAGCTTTAGCCTAGTTAACGGTAGTATAGCTATTTACCATATCTAAGACCAAAGATGGTATTTCCCAATTTAACACAAATTAATGAATAAAATTGTGTCGTTGAGGATTAACACGGTTAGCCTAATTTGGATACTTGACCCGAGTAGTTTATAGGCAAGAATTCTGTAAAGGTGGCCTGTGAAAATGAGTTGCTTCATGTTAAAACAGAAATGCTATATTTACTGTGTTAGTTACTTAGCACCCTGCCTGCCTGAACACCTGCTAGCCAGAGGGAGGAGCTGCACAACTCTAAACACACAACACAAAACGCAGTCTGGTCACTGGAAACACACTATGCAATGAACAAAAATGGCTTGAAGCGGATTGCATGGTGATACATGCAACCACTCCAATCCATCCAGCCTTTTGTTAATGAGCCAGAGCTCCCATTATCAACATGCGATGTGACACGGCTCTAAAACGTCTTGGAAATGAATACAACATACTAGAATTAAAAGATTAGTATGCCCTGTCCACTGAATCACGTCGAGATCTCGTCTCGTCCAAGGCCATAGAGTTTATAATGGCATGGACTGTAGAGACTAACATTGCTAAATAAAGTAACCTCCAATCACATAAAACTCCTCTCCACTTCAAAATGTCAACAATGAGAGGAGAGGAATCTATGTGAGGCGTTTTGAAAGCGGCTCTATAAATCTTCGGTCCTGGAACCATAAAAGAGCAAACTGTCTGTAAACAGCCATAACCGATTCCTGAGAGCTACAGAAACAAACTGACAGCTTGTCTGGTTTGAGGTTCACAGGAGCCTGTTGTATCGTTTCATATGTTTATCAGAAACTCCGGAAAAGGTGAGGGAGAGAACACAGAACAATCCCACAGACGGTTTACCGTCACACTGAATCAACTCTAAAAATGTAAAACTACATTTTTGTAGGTATTGAGTAAAAAGAGCTGCTGGATTAGCTTTGTGGTCAGTTTCATTTGCTCCTGCCAGATCCCACTTCTATAATGAATACGTATTCTATGCTGCTGTTAGTGAAGCAGGGAATATGAGAGCTCTGGTAACGTAAAGTAAATGGGTTGGATTTCTATTTGGCTGACGACTTCATTATTCAAGGTTATTCCATCTGGGCTAGGTCTGGATCATATTGCCTACAGCCGTGTCCAATGGGATCCGCTATTAAGTCTTGGGCCAACATTATAATAGACTACTCTGGTCACATACTTCGTATATGCTAGGCCAACAGAGTGGAGGCTGGGGGCATCCTGGTTTCTCACCTCATGCTCGTCGTTCTCCGAGTGCTGGGAGAGCTGGTCATGCTGGAGGATCTCAGCCTGGTCCTCCGTGGGGCCGTTTCCCACCCGGATCCCCCCAAAGTTCTGGGTGCCCTGGAGGAACAGACAAGAGGACGACAGGGGTTATTGCTGGGGTGACGAACTCTACACTCCAGATCCCAATGGTACTCAACGGAACAAATGTGTGTGGGAGGGCAGATGTTAGTACAGTACCAAGTTCTTCTGCCAGAGGTACTGTCGCCGCATAACCAGGGTTTTCACTATCAACATACAGGGAACACACGCCAGGGCTATCAACACCAGCAGCGTCTGAATAACCATCTGCGGAGGGGAAGGACGAGAGATGTTGGATGCGTATGGGGCGTCACACATTATCCCACCATAAAATGGCTCGCACAATAAAAAATTAAAAAGAGGACCGATTGACAGATGAAAGGAATGATCACCTGTCCTCTGTAGAGGGGTTGGTTGGTGGGGTCGCTATAGTTGAACAGGAACATGTTGATGAAGGCGATGAGAAGACTGGGAGCATTTCTGGAGGTGTGAGCGTCGTAGGCCAACCACTTATAGAAGACCAGGATGACCAGGTACCCAAACAGACTGGCCATGAACACAATCTCTGGGATGAAGCCCAGGTAGATGTTCAGGGGTTTCTTGAAATACCTTCAGAAAAGAACAAGACATGTTCACCATCAGATAAACCAGTCCTGGTACAGACAGGAAACAAACTGTCATGGTTGCTTAAAGTTAGTCTGGAATAAAAAAACGTAAATAAATAAAAAAATCACCCCACCACTTGTTTTGGTAGACAGCAGAGGGATAAGGCTGAGTAAATATAAACCCTTTCAAAATCATAGACAGTGCCCCTTATACAAGGACTGTAGCTTAAGCGTGACTCACAGATGGTTGAAGAGACTGAGAGACACTCCAAACAGCATGTGGATGACCCCCAGGATCACTGACATCTTCATCTTGAAGGAGTTGAGGAAGGTCAGCTTGTTGGTGGCGATGTTCCAGATCTGAAGAACAGTCAAACACAGTTATAAGACAATGAAATCCAGATGATAGAAATGTAACATTACATTTATCAAAATAACACTTTTTAGCTCACATTCCATCTTTATTCAAAGGGGATTTTAGCTTGTTTTCACAGAGACTGAGTACTCACTGGGTCAATGCCAATGGGGTAAGGTCCATTGAAGACTCCTCTTACCGCGGGGTCCAACTGTAAAACCTTGTTTTCATCAAGTGTCTGAAACCTGAGGAGAACATCAAACATGGCATGAATCATCACTACACAGAGGGCACTGCCAACAAGGTACAGGAGGTAAACTAATCCAATCCACAGACAGTATGAGACCGACAGAGAGGGATACTTACGACCAGGTGAGGTTGTTAGCGCGGGGGTCGAACATGGGCCTGACGCTCCAGCCAGACCCAAACAGGTTGAGGGACTTGGAGAAACAGTCGTTGTAGATGATGCCGGTGTAGATCGAGAAGATGCCCATCAGTAGGATGATGTAGCGCCCAGCAAACACCATGCTGAACATCTACACAGACAGGAAGTGACACTGTTTGAATCTAACACCATGTTGAACATCTACAGTCCCAGACAGGAAGTGACACATTACACTGTTAGAATCAAACTACGGCCACGTTCCGTTGCCAAACGCTGTAGAACGTTGTAGACAGAAAAAAAACATGAATAGAGCCGAAGTGATTCCTTATTCTACATGTCAGAGGCATGTTTGTTCTACATAGAATATTCTTATCTGAACGTTCCAAAATATTGCGTCCTGCTGAACGCGCACCACGGCAAACATCCACACAGACCAGAAGTGATACTTTACACTGTTAGAATCTGGTCTCAGTTACATTTTGTTTTAGCCATAGAGGATTTGGTTATTTATTCACACTCAAAAAGCACCAACTTGAATGTTAAACTGGCCATCATGATGCCACTAGTGTTAGAACCATAGAATCTGTCTAAAGCAGAGAGGCAACCAAGCCCTGTTTAGTCCACCGTAATGCAGCTGGAGGCTGGATAAGGGGCGAGGGGTGGAGCTGATGGGCTGATGGCAGGGGTAGTGATGTCCCTACCTCGTTGTCGTTCTTCTGGGCGACCAGGCGGCTCTCTCTCAGGACCAGGTAGAGGGCAGCGCAGGTCATGAGCACCCCGTGGCCCAGGTCCCCAAACATGACAGCGAATAGGAAGGGGAAAGTGATGATGGTGTATGGGGCTGGGGACAGGGAGGACTCATGAGCGTACACATTGAGGAATGGGAGAGTTAACCAACCCAAGCTCACACTGACACACGTACCAGTGATACACAATACAGCATGATCGACAGTGATGGGGTGATAATGGGGGAAATAGACTTGGCACCGGGGGTGAACATTTATCACCTGCTTTGGCTCAGTGATCTAGCCAGCTGGATACATAGACATTATGTGAGTTATGAGATCCCTACAAAATAAAAGTATGCTGCCTAGTGAGGTACATGAAACAACAATGCCTAGTATTTGAACAATTGGTAGTTGAATGATGGAGAGAGCGACGAGGTTGATGGTGTCAGATGTGGTTACCTGGGTTCATCTCGCGGTAGTTCCCGATACCGTAGGCGTCTACGATGTTCTGGAAGCCCGAGGTGAACTTGTTGGTCTTGTTGAAGGTGGGCGGGGTCTGCTTGGTCTGCATCCTGTTGAGGATGGAGGGAACGGTGGAACCACTCTTCTCCTGAAGACCAAGACAGAAAGACGGCCAGAGAAACACGCTCAGAGAATGGTCAGGAGGACACAACAATACCACTCTGTTAACCTCTACAGGGAGTTGAGGTATTCAGCCCTACAAGGCATTGAGAACAGCAGGAGTTGCCCTGCAAGCTCAATCTCCCATGAATGTGTCTAACAAAGGGATGTTGTGTTGTTCCAGCCAGAGTCTGACTGTCAGCTGGCCTGGGATCTCCTCAGCACTCAGGAATGAGAGGAATCCTCCTGCTTTCCCCATTAGTCTGTAGACTGGGCACTGGGACCTTCCATACCTCCATCACTCACAAAGATCTGCAACAACGTCTTCAATAAATCCGATGAATATGACAGATTCATTTCCACAGCTGGTTTAGAGATTAATCTATCATACTACATCTGATCTCCCACGCCTGCTGTGTGTGAAGGACAACAGCTTGTCCAAGGGATGGTTCGATGGCTGAGATAGAAGCAGAATCGTTGTGTGTATTGAGGGCAGTATGTCCCCGTGTTTCTCAACCAGACATGTGGGGTAAAAATAGCCTGGTGGGATAAATGCAGCATGGAGACTGAATGCTGTGCGTGACAGGGTTAAGCCCTTACTGGCATGAACAGGACTACAGAACAGGACTACAGAAGAGGACAGGATTACAGAACAGAATGACATCCTGATACCGCTGGAATCAAACCTCATGTGTAAAATCTTCACATACTCAGCGCCTCTCCACGCCCTGTTAGCACTGTCTCTCAGTCTGGATCTGTTATGACTTAACAGTCTAACACAGGCTAGGCATAATGACCTCAAAGCTGGGTTAACTGGTGACTATGAAGCTCGCTGGTTCTTAATGTCTTAATGCTACGGTGTCTTCCATCAATGAACTTGACCTAAACAGTATGATAGAAATGTCCCATTAAATAGATATGGAATGAAACCATTCCCACTATTTTCAACCAGAGCCCTATGGACTCCAAAAAGGTAATAGGGTGCTATTTGGGACGCAACTTAAAACTTCCTGTACCTCCCCCATGCCTCTAGTCAAGACGGGTGTCCACTCGACTCACCGTGCCTCTCCGCAGGGCGAACTGGATTGAGTCCATGTCTGACACAGGGCACCACACCTCGGCGATCAGACACTTCTGGGTGACATCGATGTTGCACAGGTTCAGGGTGTGGTAGACGGCCTTCATCTTCCTCACCTTGATGAACCACACCCTGACGGTCTTGGCTGCAGCCTGCAGGACCCGCTGTCTGTGGTCCTCCGTCTGGTTCAGCACCTGCAGCGGGGAGGGAGATCAGGGTTTGAGATATGAAGACAAGATGCGACTAGGATGCTACTGTAGTTGACTGGGTACAGAACATATCCAGCTGTGTAACTAGCTCAGGTGCTCTGTCCTAGACAGTCTACCGGCTGTTCATGTGTCTGACAAAGTTTGCAGGCAGTTCTCAATTAACATTCGCACTCAGCATCTAAACAAAAAAAAGGTATGCGCATAACTAAACCGACCTCAAATGGAAAACTAACAGATGCAGGCCACTGCCGGAGAGTGTGGCATCAGGACAATCCTCTAGTAGTTTCCACTCAACGCTAGAATTGTGTGGGGAGTGGCATTGGTCTGCATAGTGTGCCTTCCCTCCATGTCCAGAACAGCAAGTGCTGTTACAATGAATCATGTTCCCCTTCTTATTTGTGGAGGTGGTTCACATTAATAGAAGGCTTTGCTGGGCAGTGTGCACGATGTGATCAAGTTTGATTAGGGGTTATATCAGACCCAGCGTAGCTGGGTTTCCCAGAAGAGCCAGCAGAGGTGTTCTCAGGTATACAGCACTGACTCATATCAAGTTAATGTCTTATGATCAGCGGATTGCTAACATGCCGCTACCCTACACCCACTCTCGCCCACGTTGTCGAGACCCTCTCACGCCCACAAACGGTTCACTCCCAAACTAGCGGGCCGGGCATTTCCCCTCCACCCTCGCCCTTCTCTCTTGACGACGACTATCCCGCCCCCGTAGCGACGGGCATAACAGTGACCCCTCAAACAGCGAGGCAAGCATTCCCAGGCGCTTACTGGCAATGAGAGGTTGTTAACATTTCTGGCAGACAGGGGGCCTGCCAAACGTAATTCACAGTCTCTCGCTCTCTCCTAAGCTCTCCGTCCACACTGGGGGCTGTAACTGTTCCTGAACCACAGAGATTCTCAACACACACCACTGAAACACACACACACACCACTGGGTGTCTGTCTATCAGAGAGAAGTGGTATGTGAGTGACTATTTTTTAAACTTCAAGCTAAGCCCATTCCTGAGAATGCGAGTAGTAAATGTGGTCACTATGTGAGTGTGGGTGAGAGTGTGGGTGGAGTGGGTGGCTAATTGGCTGAACTCAGTGTAAACCACCCTGATGATCAGCTAGCCAAACAAGGAAAGGGAGCCTCCTGTCCATCCAAGTGCAAACCATCTGCACCACCAGACTACGTAGGGCTTTGGAGCAGAACACAACAGAAGTGGGTATTCCCAGAGGGAGTATTGGGTTTCTCTTAGTATAGGGATGGTGTTGCACCATACGCTGCTGCTGTTCCATGGAAGGCTAAACTGAAGTTCTGTCTGTGCGGCCTGGACTTCTAAAGACCACAGCTCATGTTGCTCAACCAGAAAAAAAAAAAAACACTGAGACAGGCATTGTTCCTGGGTCACGAGACACAGTTGGCATAAGGAGACAGAGGTGGTGTGTGTGTGTGTGTTGGGATTGGCCTTCACTCCCAGTCCCGTGCCTGTTTTTGCCCCGTTTTAGAGCAGTGTCACTGTGCCAGGTTTAGAGGTGCTCTTCCAAAGCCAGGCCAGTGTGTGTGTAGGCAGGAGAGTACACTGGCAGAGGCAGATCCAGTTCAGCCACCTCATGGGCCTGGCACGGCACGAGTGACAACCGTTTCTGACCTCTCCCTGTAGCTTTTTCACACCCAGCTCCACCCAGCCTATTGATGCTGACGCCCACTACCGCCAAAGAGGTTGAATGAGTCAGAAACTGAAGCCAGAACGTTTGAGATATGAACACTGCAAACAGACAGAAGTTAACTCAATTTGAAGGCCTCCCTAATGTGATCAACAAACATCTCCTCTGTGGTCTTGTGTGATAGATAAAATATATATTACGGCAACACTGATGGGGGAACTAATCTAGTATCGGTCTTTCCCTCCACTTCATCATAATTTGACTGAGGGCTTGACGGCTCAGTACAGAGGAAACGGCAGAAAGAGGAACTGAAACTTCCGCGGACATTGCATCAGCAAGACGCAGAGCAGGAAACCTGAGGACGCAAAAGTCTAACGTTAGCAGAAAGTTAAATAAGAGTCCATCCAAAAAGCACATCAAAAGATGACTAATGTCATGTTGAACAATAGAAAGAAGGTTTCATTCCTCAAACGATTGACTAAAACCGCATTTGAATTAGCCACATACCTCATGTGGTCACCTACCACTCCCCTCCACCACAGCCTCTGGCAGCAGAGTATACAGTTAGAGGGAAAACAGATCACTGATCAGAAGCTATGATAGAGCCCAGATCAAGTTCACAATGAAAACAGATGAAATATTGAAAGACTAATTCACTTGAAAAATGTAAGGATCTGTTAGATTTAATTTATGTAACAAGACATGATGTAAATATCTGTTAGTTTTGGCTGGCTGGCTGACTGTGGGTGGACTCCCTGTCTGTGTTACAATAGGCCAGGCAGGTCGTACCATCTGCAGGTCATCGATACGGGTGGCCACCCCTGCAGCCATCTCCTTCCTCTCCTGGGGGGTCTCTGGACAGGGGTACAGTGATGCTCGGAACCTGAGAGGTGAAGGAGAGAGGGGTTGATCAACCCAGAGTGCCTGGAGCGGAACAGAAAACCAACTACAACATTCCTCTGTCTAGATTAGTTAGTGTTTCTTGAATTTCTCAACCAATCATAGCCCCGTACCCTTCACATATCTTCTTAACCCGAGTCTTCAGCTGATCTCCTTGGAAGAATATGATGAAGACAGACTTATAGACCTGGTCACCCTGTAGGGGAAACATATAAACATGAGTTAAGTAAAGAGAAGACAAAACCTTGCCTGATAGTGCAGAAGTATCACTATCATAAAGTGTATGGATGAGGTAGCATGAATAAGGACATCAATGCCACCAAGCGGTCATGGTACAACAATATCCCACTGAATAGGTCACACAAAATCCTGCACAGTTTGTTCCCCTAAGTCCTCACGATTATTATACTAGTACCAGTGAATAGTTACTGACCGTGGCAGGGTCCTCCAGCGAGTCTTCAATGTCTGCCTGCCTCAGGAACACGTTACCACGGCAAACCCTCCACAGCATCCTCTCAAACGTGGGAATGCGCTCCCTGCTGATCACCCCGGCAACAAACCTACAGGAAGACGATAAGGCATGGATCAGCATTTACAGTAGAATAGCTACCAAATGTATATCCCTCATCTCAAAACAAGGTGTTTGATATTTGCAATGAGTTAGGTCCCTAAATGGCAGCTCAAGTTGGAGCTGGTCCAAGATCAGTCCGTAATGTAATGGTATTACAGAATGAAACCTGGGCACATAAGGACAGAGGTCATTGATTTTGTTTGTTCACACTGGTGATGGGAGCACTGCTGATGAAAGCATCCTCTCTGGATAGTGGTGGACATCGGAATGGTAGCTGAGGGCATGGATCACAGCTCACATGTTGCTCAACAGCTGCAAAAGCCATGGAGGAGCATCAAACAGACATCAGATGGGAAGCCCTAGGGCCTTGGGGCACTGCATCCGTACCAAGCAATCCATTACCAAATGAACACTAAGCTTTGCCACATCCACAGTATTGAGCTATTTTAGTTACCGTTTTCTGAGAGTGATTTTTTCTCCCCATTTTCTGTTGAAATTGTCCCCGATTTGCTTACTCTTTATGACATTTAATCAAATCCCTTTTCTTTGTCTCTGTCTGCAAATAGATTACAACCTTTGAAGTCCCCCTCTTCTAGAATGTGTGTGTCCATGTATCAATTTTGTGTTGCTGGTGTTTGCATGCTCTGTGAACTGCTTATCATCAGTCTGTGATTTGCCCATCTGCTCACTCTCTCCACTACTGAAGACAGAACCCTGATAAACAGAGCTACATCTTACTGCCAAGCAACAGGCTAGAGTGGTAGCACCTGTAGTAGTAGTAATACTGGCCTCTTACCAACCATTAAAAGTCATTAGGAAACAATTGTCCACCGATACTGACAGAGCATGTGGGCTGTCAGCTTAGGGACTGAGTACGCAGAGACACAGAGCACCGCCACACACACTCCGTCAAGTGACCTTAGTGGCCCGACTAATCTGACAGCCTGAGCTAGTGTGGGCCAAACCATTTAGGTGCTACACTGACTCCACCTCCAGGAAGAACCGATGGTTTAATGCAATGACAGTCTTTTCATTGACCTTTAAGTCTCGAGGATATGGCTAATCCTTCCTTAATAGAGTGGACCAAGGACTCAGACTCACCCCAGTCTGAGAGGAGCACGGGTCCCTGCTTCAGTGGGATCCATCAGGGTAGACGACTCCTCCAGCAGGTTGGGGTCCTCCATCTGCAGCGCGGTGGAGAGAATGACAACCATTACATGTAGACCAAGAGACTTTCAGCCAATTAGACGTATGACAGCACATTCAGAAATGCATCCCTGTTTTCAGGAACAACTGGCTTGCTTTGTTGGGGAACTATTTACACCCTGGGAAGGTTTGACAGATCAGTGGCTTGAGCTCTGGGCAGGAGCATGGTATTGAACACAGGCCAGGCTCTTCATAAAACATAGTAAACAGCGAGCTGGGGTTTATATGAACAGTAAATGATTGGCAAAAAAGGCTACACATTCAGCTGAATGATTTACCCCCATGCAACCTCATAAGCGCTTGTAAAATAGGTGATAACATTCTAAGTTCAAGTAGCTTTGCTTACAAACTCAGTGGAGTGGATTTGATGCAGGTCAAAGGTACAGACAGTAGGTAGTCTCGTCTCTGTCATATGCGAATGACTATCTGTGTATGGCGTATTACTCTGCTATGTAACCTAGTTGCATCATTAAACTTGAATAACTGGTCTGGGGTTGGGGATGTAATTACCTAGCCGTTATAAATACACAAGCCTTATGCTACCATATACTGTACACAGGATGCAGACATCTGACCCATACTAAGTTAACATGATCCTATGATCCATTATGAAGTCCTCAAGGGGCCTAGTCAATAAGGCAGGCACAGAAACACTGAGTAAGTAGTGAATCGGTTTGTGTACAGTGGAGTTGACCTCGTCGAAGAATTGCTGGGTGCGGCGCAGGATGTGCTTGAGCTCCGTCAACTCTAGGAAGTTCTTCTTCAGGGCCTCTTGGTTGGTGTTGATCTCCTTAAGCTCATTCTCCAGCTTCTCAAAAGTGGCCTATAGAGACAGACAGAGGGTGATGGGGGAGTTAGTGAGCTGGGGACATGGTGAGTTGAACACTTTGTAACCAGAGTGGATTCTTAGAGAGAAGTTACCTCCAGGTCAATCATGTCCCTAGGGAGGGGGACCTCTGGGTTCTCTCCCGTGTCCACCATTGGAATGTTGGCTTTCTTGATCTCCTTCTCCACAAACCCTGTGAGAGAGCGAGATGACTGGGTCTGAGTAGGGATAACTAATAGCAGTGATGCTGTTGTAAATGTGGGGGAGTATAATGAGTGAAGCAATGGGTTAAACACTTGAGCTCACTCACGAAGCTTGCGGTCCATCTCCTCACATCGACGCACTTCGTTGACAAACTTGCGCTGAAACACGTTCACGTCTGGGTTCAACTGAAATGCAAACACGCAAACTATTCAAAACCTTTGCCATCGCAGGGATAAAAATGCCTTCAATCTATTTGCCATTATCTGTCATATACAATTAGAGACAAACATTGTGTTGTAACACTAAGATGCATTCAAAGAAATTGTAGCTTAGGCTACTTCTATAAAAATGCAATAACTTATCCAGGAAACCTCAGAGCAAAAACAGCATTGCTAATATCTTCTGAAAACAGTGCGGACACCAGTTAGCTATCATATGGTCTTATGAATGAGGAGAGGTAATACAACCAAATAAAGGGTATAATAACAGCATACTGGGTACAACAGCTAGTCCCTTTCAGTGTTTCCCCTAGGATATTTTTCAGAACGTGTGGCAAAGTTGGTGTGGGGGATGGGGAGAATGTCCTTATGCTGGGGCAGTCTGGGGGAATGCACACCAGTCAGTTTTTTGGGGGAGAACGACTGAGAAATTCACTTCTGGTGACTTTTTCAAAAAAGGACATTCTACGGCAAAATGCATTAATGTTAAATTATGTTGACACCATCTGAAATATAATTTCCCCTTTAAAAGCAATATAGCCTAACTGATGCAGCATAGCAGCTTCAAATACATTGGCTGAAACATGGCATTGCCCATCTGTATTTACCTCATTGAAAAACACCAAAGACTCAATGAGTCAAATGCTACAAATATACACCGAGTGTACAAAACATTAGGATCACCTGCTCTTTCCATTACAGACTGACCAGGTGAATGCTATGATCCCTTATTGATGCCACCTGTTAAATCCACACTTCAATCAGTGTAGATGAAGAGGAGGAGACAGGCTAAAGTAGGGACAATTGACTATGGACTGTGTATGTGCGCAATTCAGAGGTTGAATTGGCAAGACAAAAGATTTAAAGTGCCTTTGAACGGGGTATGGTAGTAAGCGCCATGTATCAAGAATGGTCCACCACCCAAAGGACACTCAGCCAACTTCACACAACTGTGGGACGCATTGTATTCTACATTGCCCAGCATCCCTGTGGAACACTTGACACCTTGTAGAGTTCATGCCCCAACGAATTGAGGCTGTTCAGAGGGCAAAATGGGGCACAACTCAATATTAGGAAGGTGTTCCTAATGTTTTGTACACTCAGTGTACATTGTAACTTCAGGGTTTTTTTCTGGAACAAAATGGGGCTTAGGTGGTGAGTGTGTACGTGGTCAATAGCGCGATCTCCAACAGAACATTTGAGGCCCTCTTGGCTAAAAAAGTGTTCCTGCAATTCTACACATTTTGCAGTGTTCTTATGCTATCTGAGTGATACAAAAACAAAAAAAAATATATAAAAAAAAATAAAATAAAAATGGGGGCCCCATGGCTTTTTTTTTCTTTCTTGGAAATTCACCAACTGTCATTATTCTTTTGGTGATTGTTAGTTCTCAAATATGATCTTATAAAATAAATGTTTTGGTCCATTGTATTTCCTACATACTTCTTCAGGTTTCAGTCATTTATGTTTAAAATGAAAACATTATGCCATCCCAAAAATGTATAATAATTAAGTGGGGCGGCAACGAAACGAATATGGGAAACACTGCCTTAGTTTTCCCCGACGCCATATGATCCCTGGAGGGATGTCACGTGTGAGCTTTCCCATGCTCAGCCTAAAGGGTCAGCTATGTGCACATGATGAAAATGTTGCAGACGCCAAGGTATGTGCTTTCACAACCATCTGACTGATTCGATGTTACTACAACAGACTACCATATTCATCTACCTTATTCATCTACCTTTGAGTTTGTCCTTTGTTAACAGCCATACATTACACTGCTCTAGACCTATATAGCCTGAAGACGGATTGACAGACAGAATAGCACTCAAAATAGGAAAGGAGAGACAACAAGCACAGAGTCTAGCTCTAGAGAGAGCAGCACAATGAGGAATGGAAGAGAAGCCTGGACGACTCACATCACGGAATTGCACCATTCCGATCTCTCCCAATTCGCTGACGCAGCAGTAGGCAGACTCTGATTGGAGGTAGAGCTGGGCCAGGGTCATCTCCTCACTTCTGAAGAGTTCCCCCATAATGGCGTAGTGTGGTGCACCTGCTCAGCACAGCGATCAATGGGATTCTCCTGGATATCTAGCTAGGGACAAAGAGATTGAAAACATCACCTGCACAGTAAACAGGAGAAGCTGAGTTCCACCAGAAGGGATGAGCCTCCAATGTCGTCAAAAAGACAGACAACTGAGAATACATAGGCCTACATTGCCAACGGAGATCCCTTGTGTTGTTTTCTTTCACACTACAATAGCCTTAACTTCTTTATTTGAAGTGTAATTTCAGAAAAAAAGATACTGGCATAGACCTGCACCCTCTTCTAATGTGTGTGTTGTAAGGATGACCTGAATTGTACAGCAGTAACGAACATTCTGTAGTAGTGGTGTGATAGTTTATACTTAAACCAGAAGCAGGCGTGAGACTGAAAGAATCTTACATTTACATTTAAGTCATTTAGCAGACGCTCTTATCCAGAGCGACTTACAAATTTACCTTTTTTTTTTTTTTTTTTATATATTTAACTAGGCAAGTCAGTTAAGAACAAATTCTTCTTTTTCAATGACGGCCTAGGAACAGTGGGTTAACTGCCTGTTCAGGGGCAGAACGACAGATTTGTACCTTGTCAGCTCGGGGATTTGAACTTGCAACCTTTCGGTTACTAGTCCAACGCTCTAACCACTAGGCTACCCTGCCGCCCCAATCTTGACATCTAGCCCCCATAATCGTTGAAGGAATTCAGTTTGGCTCAGTCATTATTTTGTCATGAAACTGGGGATACACGCTTCAAGAACAATAATACATGTAAAAGTAAAAGTACCATCATATGTGCCAGTAAAATCCTCATTAAGTTTCATCTCACAATAGGATCATCTTGTACAATCAATTACAGAATTTCTAGCCAAGCCTTTGAGTTTCTCAGTCTAGGGTGCAAACTGACTCAGGACAGACAACAGGTTCACACTATATTCATTAGAAGTAAGTTAAACACACATATTCATATGTTCTTGAAGTGCAAATGCCTCGAGTGCCATAATAGGTTTAGCTAGCTAGCTATGGATTAAACCGCATCATGTGATCTGATTTAGCAATCAAGCAGGATTAAATCTTCAATATTAACGCCAACTACAACGGTTGAACAAGTGGGGATACATTTAGCAGACTATATCGTTAAAGTCCATGCAAGAGGATCTCTTTAGTAGGGTCACTGCTTGTTCAGAATATCTGCGTGACCATTTTTTGTCTGCATCCTTGACAGCTCGAGTCAGGCAGTGAGTCTTATCAGCTGTCAAAACACACAAACACTAACGTTAGTTACTCGTTAACTAGTTACATTATAAGAACAAAGCAGTTCGTTCTAAATTTAATTTCGGTAGCCAGCGGTACAATTAATTGTCAGCGTATATCGATTCAAAGCCGATATGAACTGACAATTAATTGCACCGCTGGCTAACTGGCTAATTTAGCTAACTAGCTAACAAACATTACTAGCAAGCTAGCTACTTAGCCAGGGCGCAGGAGAAGCACTTGTTGGACCTCAAACTTTCTGGTAACGTACGCTGGCTAACGTTGCTCAGCAAAAACAACAATGTTATATTACAGTACAAAATTACTAGCTAACGTTTTTCCTCGACTGACACTCAGGTTATTTGACAGAAATCTAGATAATCTTAAATCATAGCAAATTAAACCTAGCTACGGTAACCGGATAACTTTAGCGAGTTACACAGTGAGGTGGATGTTACCGAATCATCCGTAACGTTTGCTTTACTAGCTACAGGGGAAAAAACATATTTTGGAAACAATGCTGGTATTGAACAGCGAATACTGTCACCAAACCATCAATTTCTTACTATTGTTGTAGCTAGCTACTGGTCTTCCACTCCTGGCTCCCAGTTTTCAACGCTATTCCACACACAGCCCTCAACGAAATATCAGCTGATCAGCCTTCACGATCAGAGGCTTGGCTACTGACGTCACCTATGCACGATATTGATGATCATGATGATGCACACCTCAACTCATATGAAGATAACATCTAGTTGTTGGCATTCACATAAAAAAATATATATTTAGCAGACGCTCTTATCCAAAGCGACTTACAGCAGCAATTAGGGTTAAATGCCTCGATCAAGGGCACAATGACAGATTTTTCACCTAGTTGGGAGGATTCAAACTACCGACCTTCGGTTACTGGCCCAACTCTGTTAACCGCTATGCTACCTGCCAATTACAATTGCCCAAGCCACAGATCTGGGTGCATAAAACATAATGATTTCAGAAAGTATCCATACCCCTTGACTTATTTTCTGACAATTTTTCTCCCCCATCTACACACACAACCCATAATGACAAATGTTTTTAGATATTTTTGCTAATTTATTGAAAATGGAATACAGAAATATCTAATTTACATAAGTATGAACACCCCTGAGTCAATGCACCTTTGGCAGCAATTACAGCATTTTTCTTTAAAAAAAATTGTCAAGCTCTGTCAAATTTGTTGTTGATCATTGCTTGACAACCATTTTCAGGTCTTGCCATAGATTTTCAAGTAGATTTAAGTCAAAATTGTAACTCGACCACTAACATTCACTGACTCTTGGTAAGCAACTCCTGTGTATATTTGTGTTTTAGCTTATTGTCCTGCTGAAAGGTGAATTCATCTCCCAGTGTCTGGTAGAAAGCAGACTGAAACAGGTTTTCCTCTACGATTTTGCCTGTGCTTAATTCCATTCCATTTCTTTTTTATCCTGAAAAACTCCCCAGTCCTTCGCTATGCTTGAAAATTTGGAGAATGGTACTCAGTAAGGTGTTGTATTGGATTTGCCCCAAACATAACACTTTGTATTCAGGACAAAAAGTGTATTGTTTTAGAAATTTGTTTTCCAGTTTTACTTTAGTGCCTTATTGCAAACAGGATGCATGTTTTGGAATATTAGGTTAGTATTGTGGAGTACAATGTTGTTGATCCATCCTCAATTTTCTCCTATCACAGCCATTCAACACTGTAACTGTTTGAAAGTCACCATCGGCCTCATGGTGAAATCCCTGAGTTAGGAGAGATGCCTGTATTGTTGTAGTGACTGGGTGTATTGATACACCATCCAAAGTGTAATTAATAACTTCACCATGCTCAAAGGGATATTCAATGTCTGCTTTTTTTACCCATCTACCAATATGTGCCTTCTTTGCAAAGCATTGGAAAATTTCCCTGGTCTTTGTGGTTGAATCTATGTTTGAAATGTGGGGTTCAGAGATGATGAGGTAGTCAGTCAAAAATCATGTAAACCCTATTATTGAGTCCATGCAACTTATGTCACTTGTTAAGCACATTTTTACTTATTTAGGCTTGCCATAACCAAGGGGTTGAATACTTATTGACTCAAGACATTTCAGTTTTTCCATTTTTCATTTTTCATTCATTTGTAAAAAAAAATATCTAAAAACATCATCCTACGTTATGCGGTATTGTGTGTAGGCCAGTGACAAAAAAAAGCAGACGTTAGGGGCAAACAGAGCCATGTATTTATTCTAAATATATAGCTCTGGGGGCAACTATACCAACACCTAGTAGTGTCTGTGATTGTGATGTGGCCCTCAATTGAATAAGTGCACTTACAAGACTAGATACTCACATATTTCCTTTTCTATTTCAACAGCTTGTTGCTAGAGTGTGTAGATGGGCCTATCCTGTGTGAGTAAGTTGGTATCCGATGTGCCCGTACATGTGAGATTGCTGGTCAGCCTAATTGTGACTGGTCAAAAAATGTACTACGGACCCTGTAATGAAGAAAATGTATATTTGGAAACAGGAATGGCCATGAATGTAAAGTTGAGTGACTGACTAGTATTGACCTGGCAAGAATGTGTTAGCTTACTTTCATTGGAATTGATTGCTGAAAAATGACATTGTACAACTACACAACGTGGAGGGCCCATGAAGACAATATGCCCTCTGCTGGAGATCTAAATGGCAGTGTAAATCACCATACTTTTCATCCTCTTTATGCAAGACATGTAGAATCCCAAAAAAGAGAGTCCACATTGCTTACAAATAGATTTCTATAAGGATACGATATTCAGGTGGGGTCAGTTTGATGTGTCTACCACTGCCTACAGCAGAAACATAAATAACACTTGGACAAATATAGCAGATAAAATCAAATCAAATCAAATCAAATTGTATTAGTCACATGCGCCGAATACAACAGGTGTAGACCTTACAGTGAAATGCTTACTTACAAGCCCCTAACCAACAATGCAGTTTTAAAAAATATAGATAAAAATAAGAAATAAAAGGTAACAAATAATTAAAGAGCAGCAATAAAATAACAATAGCGAGACTATATACAGGGGGGTATCGGTACAGAGTCAATGTGCGAGGGCACCGGTTAGTTGAGGTAATATGTACATGTAGGTAGAGTTACTAAAGTGAATATGCATAGATGATAACAACAGAGAATAGCAGCGGTGTAAAAGAGGGGGGGGGCAATGCAAATAGTCTGGGTAGCCATTTGATTAGGTGTTCAGGAGTCATATGGCTCGGGGGTAGAAGCTGTTTAGAAGCCTCTTGGACCTAGACTTGGCGCTCTGGTACAGCTTGCCGTTCTGTTGCAGAGAACAGTCTCTGACTAGGGTGGCTGGAGTCTTTGACAACTTTTAGGGCCTTCCTCTGACACCGCCTGGTATAGAGGTCCTGGATGCCAGGAAGCTTGGCACCAGTGGTGTACTGGGCCGTTCGCACTACCCTCTGCAGTGCCTTGCAGTCGGAGGCCGAGCATTTGCCATACCAGGCAGTGATGCAACCAGTCAGGACACTCTCGAAGGTGCAGCTGTAAAACCTTTTGAGGATCTGAGGACCCATGCCAAATCTTTTCAGTCTCCAGAGGGAGAATAGGTTTTGTCATGCCCTCTTCACGACTGTCTTGGTGTGCTTGGACCATGTTAGTTTGTTGGTGATGTGGACACCAAGGAACCTGAAGCTCTCAACCTGCTCCACTGCAGCCCCATCGATGAGAATGGGGGCGTGCTCGGTCCTCATTTTCCTGTAGTCCACAATCATCTCCTTTGTCTTGATCACGTTGAGGGAGAGGTTGTTGTCCTGGCACCACACGGCCAGGTCTCTGACCACCTCCCTATAGGCTGTCTCGTCATTGTCGGTGATCAGGCCTACCACTGTTGTGTCATCGGCAAACTTAATGATGGTGTTGGAGTCGTGCCTGGCCGTGCAGTCATGAGTGAACAGGGAGTATAGGAGGGGACTGAGCACGCACCCCTGAGGGGCCCCCGTGTTGATGATCAGTGTGGCGGATGTGTTGTTACATTTACATTTACATTTGTACATTTACATTTGTTACCTACCCTTACCACCTGGGGGCGGCCCGTGAGGATGTCCAGGATCCAGTTGCAGAGGGAGGTGTTTAGTCCCAGGGTCCTTAGCTTAGTGATGAGCTTTGAGGGCACTATGGTGTTGAACGCTGAGCTGTAGTCAATGAATAGCATTCTCACATAGGTGTTCCTTTTGTCGAGGTGGGAAAGGGCAGTGTGGAGTGCAATAGAGATTGCATCATCTGTGAATCTGTTGGGGTGGTATGCAAATTGGAGTGGGTCTAGGGTTTCTGGGAGGATGGTGTTGATGTGGGCCATGACCAGCCTTTCAAAACACTTCATGGCTACAGACGTGAGTGCTATGGGTCGGTAGTCATTTAGGCAGGTTACCTTAGTGTTCTTGGGCACAGGCACTGAGGTGGTCTGCTTAAAACATGTTGGTATTACAGACTCGGACAGAGAGAGGTTGAAAAGTCTCTTCTGTGTGTGTGTGTGTGTGTGTGTGTGTGTGTGTGTGTGTACTGGTATATTAAATAAATAAAAAATCCATGTTTTTATCTCACTCTGAGTTTTTCTCCCTATTCTCTATCTCATTTACAGGTTGGACTTTGACTATAGAATACCACAGCATGAGTCATAATACCCAAAAACCTAGCGGTCAAAAAAGAAAATGGTCCCAATCGTTTTTCCACCATTCATTTTTCCCTTGGGGGATTTTAGAAGCATTTGAAATAAGGTCTGTGTCTCGTGTAGGCTTACCTTGGCGTGACGTTTTGATAACCGTGTAAATCGTTCTAGGACAAGGTTACTTTTATCAATATATTTGCCTGTGTTTACCCCCCCCCCCCAAAAATGAAATGCTAATTAGCTGCTAATGTGACTATCATAAAGAACTATAAATGCCATGATGATCTGAACGAGACTGCCGAATCAAGGCAAAGGTAAGAATCTCTGGATTAACTATCTAAGTTTAAAAATGAATAAATTGGCAAAATGTATTTATATTGACAATTCTGTGAACTGTCTTGTGCAAGTTTTAAATTGACACAATACCTGTTAGCAAAGATGTCAGCTAGAGATGACGTGCAGGAGCTTGCAGGGATTTGTAGTCTTGCATGATGTCCACTTTGATACTAATTACCATTTTCAAATCTGAGAGTAAATAGAATATATTGATAAATTCACCTTGTCCGAGAGAGATATATATGGCTATCAAAACGTCACGCCAGGGTAAGCCTACACAAAACACAGCCCTTATTTTAAAATGTTTTTTTTTTTTTTTTTTTACATTTTAAAATAAGGGCTGTGTTTTGTGTAGGCTTACCACGGCGTGACGTTTTGATAGCCATATATATCTCTCTCGGACAAGGTGAATTTATCAATATATTCTAAAAGTGTATGGTGGAAACACAATTGGAACCATTTCCCTGTTTGACCGCTAGGTTTTATGGGTATTATGACACCTCCACTGTCGGGCTCTATTCCCAGTTATAGAACATGTCTAGCCAAAACTCTATTCTGACTAAACCATGTGGTTTGATATTTGAAATTACAGATTTTATTAAATTAATTACGCAAGTGACTGGAGCTTTAAACGTTGCACTTAATCTGTGCCAGTTTGTGCCATTGTGTGCATGTTTGGCTCCTTCCCTGCCTCCCCTCTGGAAGTCCCTACCATGGGGGCGGGGTCTGCCAGGCTCTGCCCAACCACTGGGGGTGGAGACAGAGGCTTGAGGTTGTTATACCCTCAGGCTAGGCAGGGGATGGGGTGGAGCCCCAGGAGCAGGGGGCCGGGTGGGGTGGACTGGGGGCCGGCTGTAGGAAAGGAAAAGTTTGACTGGTTGGTATCACAGGGAGTCCCGTCATTTGAGTCAGGACACACATGCCTCAGCAGTGAGAGGCTCCACTCCCGTTGGTTGGCCAGCATCCCAGGGTAGATGCAAAGACACAGAGAGAGAGAGAGAGACTGAGAGGACTGAGAATAAGAGAAAAAGGAGGAAAAGAAAGACAGCAAGAAGACAAGTAGACTAGAAAGTGGGAAGAGGAAAAGCTCCAAAGAAGTGGAAGAGTAAGTGTCCCTTCATAGAAAGGAAAAGTATTTGGATTTGACTTTTGGTCAGGGTGGCCCCTTAAAGTTTGTTCTCCCGGTAGTGTATTTTTATCCTCAGTGAGCGTGAGAGCTGAGTGGTGTGTGTTTGGACTTGACAGCCATGGCGGATCCAGCAGGCTTGCAGCAGGAGCGAGTGGCTCTGACCGAGGTGTCTGACGACGACAAGGAGGTGTCCCTGGTAGCCGCAGCGGTCCAGCCCGCCACCGACAGCGATGAAGACGACATTTCAGAAGAAGTGGACCTGGTGCTGGCCACGGGCTCGGGCACCAAGAGTGAGGCGCAGGTAAACGGGGTCATGGTGCTGACCCTGCTAGACAAGATCATCGGGGTGGTGGACCAGATCCAGCTGACCCAGAACGGGCTGGAGGCCAGACAGCAGGACATGGAGAAGTCTGTTTATTGCATCCAGGGAGAGCTGTCCAAGCTGTCCAAGAGCCACACTGACACGGCCAACACCGTCAACAAGATGCTGGGCAAGGTGCGCAAGGTCAGCGTCAACGTGAAGACGGTCCGCACCAACCTGGAGAAGCAGGCTGGCCAGATCAAGAAGCTGGAGAGCAACGAGAACGAGCTGCTCAAGAGACGGCACTTCAAGGTTCTCATCTACCAGGTGAGAGTGGGAAACGGAGGGGTGTGTGTTCAGACATGTTTACCAACAGGCTCTGAGGCCAGGCTGAATACAAGTGTGCTATCTTTATTCGACCAGTTTGCTCCAGCAGGAAAATAATCCTGCTGGAACAGGAAATGTGAAATAATAAGTGGATTATAATTAATGGACATTTTTGTAGGGGTTGATACATTTTTAGTTAGGATAAATCAAGTCTGACATTTTTTAAGTGGAAATTACAAACTTTAGAAGCCTTTTTAAACCTTGAATACAATACAATTTTCATTTTCTGCTGCGCAGGAACACTCTCTGCGGCAACAGAGTGATAAAATGAAGGTAGCATATATGTAGTTTAGTAATGCTTATCCATGAAAGTTATTAGAACGTGTTAGCAGTGTATCAGTGTTTGAGTGGATCAAAAGATGGATACACAGCCACTTGTGTATGGTAGATTGTAGCAGTGGGTTGCGGTAGGCTGCTTCAGATGTGAGGTGGAGAAACCTTGTACAAGACCACTAGATTCCACCACAGGGTTGGGTGAATTCTCCATGATGCATGGGAAAATCATGAGCTGGTGCGAAATACACTCTGAACTTTATTATAACGTTACAGCAACTGTTTTAACGTTCTCTCACCAGAGTGAGTTGGCTCCTCAAACTTAATTGAATTAAAACAAGTTAGTTGAAATCAAATAAAATAATTTAAATATAGTAACACATTGTTAGTTTGGCAAAAAAAACCTAAGCCAACATTTGTGGGTTACATCTTCAATGATATTGGACCTCGAGGACCCCCAACCGTACACATTTTTGCTGTAGGCCCGGACAAAAACACCTGATTCAACTCATTAGAGGGCTTGATGATTGGTACTAAACTGGTACTGCTCTAGCTGGTATACTTGGCCAAAGCTATTAGGCCTCAGGCTTTCCATGACCGGTGAGTTATTTAGACCAATGAGTTATTTAGACCAATGAGGTATTTAGACGAGTGAGGTATTTAGACCGGTGAGTTATTTAGACCAGTGAGGTATTTAGATGAGTGAGGTATTTAGACCAGTGAGTTATTTAGACCAGTGAGGTATTTAGACCAGTGAGGTATTTAGATCAGTGAGGTATTTAGACCAGTGAGTTATTTAGACCAGTGAAGTATTTAGACCAGTGGGTTATTTAGATCAATGAGGTATTTAGACCAGTGAAGTATTTAGACCAGTGAGTTATTTAGACCAGTGAGGTATTTAGATCAGTGAGGTATTTAGACCAGTGAGTTATTTAGACAAATGAGTTATTTAGACCAATTAGGTGTTTAGACCAGTGAGGTATTTAGATCAGTGAGGTATTTAGACCAGTGAGTTATTTGGACCAGTGAGTTATTTAGACCAGTGAGGTATTTAGACCAATTAGGTGTTTAGACCAGTGAGGTATTTAGATCAGTGAGGTATTTAGACCAGTGAGTTATTTGGACCAGTGAGGTATTTAGACCAGTGAGGTATTTAGACCAGTGAGGTATTTAGACCAATTAGGTGTTTAGACCAGTGAGGTATTTAGATCAGTGAGTTATTTAGACCAGTGAGGTATTTAGACCAGTGAGGTATTTAGACCAGTGAGTTATTTAGACCAGTGAGGTATTTAGACCAGTGAGTTATTTAGACCAGTGAGGTATTTAGACCAGTGAGTTATTTAGACCAGTGAAGTATTTAGACCAGTGGGTTATTTAGATCAATGAGGTATTTAGACCAGTGAGTTATTTAGACCAGTGAGGTATTTAGACCAATGAGGTATTTAGACCAGCGAGTTATTTAGACCAGTGAGTTATTTGGACCAGTGAGGTATTTAGACCAGTGAGTTATTTAGATCAATGAGGTATTTAGACCAGCGAGGTATTTAGACCAGTGAGTTATTTAGACCAGTGAGTTATTTAGACCAGTGAGGTATTTGGACCAGCGAGTTATTTGGACCAGCGAGTTATTTAGACCAGTGAGTTATTTAGACCAGTGAGTTATTTAGACCAGTGAGGTATTTGGACCAGCGAGGTATTTGGACCAGTGAGTTATTTAGACCAGTGAGGTATTTGGACCAGTGAGGTATTTAGACCAGTGAGGTATTTAGACCAATTAGGTGTTTAGACCAGTGAGGTATTTAGATCAGTGAGTTATTTAGACCAGTGAGGTATTTAGACCAGTGAGGTATTTAGACCAGTGAGTTATTTAGACCAGTGAGGTATTTAGACCAGTGAGTTATTTAGACCAGTGAGGTATTTAGACCAGTGAGTTATTTAGACCAGTGAAGTATTTAGACCAGTGGGTTATTTAGATCGATGAGGTATTTAGACCAGTGAGTTATTTAGACCAGTGAGGTATTTAGACCAATGAGGTATTTAGACCAGCGAGTTATTTAGACCAGTGAGTTATTTGGACCAGTGAGGTATTTAGACCAGTGAGTTATTTAGATCAATGAGGTATTTAGACCAGCGAGGTATTTAGACCAGTGAGTTATTTAGACCAGTGAGTTATTTAGACCAGTGAGGTATTTGGACCAGCGAGTTATTTGGACCAGCGAGTTATTTAGACCAGTGAGTTATTTAGACCAGTGAGTTATTTAGACCAGTGAGGTATTTGGACCAGCGAGGTATTTGGACCAGTGAGTTATTTAGACCAGTGAGGTATTTGGACCAGTGAGGTATTTAGACCAGTGAGGTATTTAGACCAGTGAGGTATTTAGACCAGTGAGTTATTTAGACCAGTGAGTTATTTAGACCAGTGAGTTATTTAGACCAGTGAGGTATTTGGACCAGCGAGTTATTTAGACCAGTGAGTTATTTAGACCAGTGAGGTATTTGGACCAGCGAGTTATTTAGACCAGTGAGGTATTTAAACCAGTGAGGTATTTAGACCAGTGAGGTATTTAGACCAGTGAGGTATTTAGACCAGTGAGGTATTTAGACCAGTGAGGTATTTAGACCAGTGAGTTATTTAGACCAGTGAGTTATTTATACCAGTGAGATATTTAGACCAGTGAGTTATTTAGACCAGTGAGGTATTTAGACCAGTGAGTTATTTAGACCAGTGAGGTATTTCGACCAGTGAGGTATTTAGACCAGTGAGGTATTTAGACCAGTGAGTCATTTAGACCAGTGAGTTATTTAGACCAGTGGGGTATTTAGACCTGTGAGTTATTTAGACCAATGAGTTATTTAGACCAGTGAGGTATTTAGACCAGTGGGTTATTTAGACCAGTGTTTCTCAGCTCAGGACCTCGAGGACCCCCAACCGTACACATTTTTGCTGTAGGCCCGGACAAAAACACCTGATTCAACTCATTAGAGGGCTTGATGATTAGTTGACAAGTTGAATCAGGTGTGCTTGTCCGGGGCAACAATACAAATGTGTAAGGGGGTACTCGAGGACTGGAGTGGAGAAACACTGATTCAGACTACAGGAGAGGAAGCTCTTTCTTGAGAGCCGAATGCTGATGCGATGGTATAATTTATCATTTGAGATGTGTGTGTAACGTATACTTTCTTGTAAAACATAATGTCAAAGATTTCAACATTGGAGTTACGTGCATGTATCCCAACTTAGGATTCAGCCCTTTCTGAAAAAATCCAAACACTGTCTATCAACAGGAAATGATATTGCACAGATTGGCTATCTATGTTAAGTGTGTTAGTTAGTAGTGATACTCATCTTAGCCCCACTGGACACATACTGGTTGACTCAACATTGTTTCCACATCATTTCAATGAAATTACGTTGAACCAACGTGGAATACATGTTGAATTGACGTCTGCCCGGTGCGGTAGTTTGCATGAAGAATGATACATGGAGTGAGTTCATTGACCTTTCCCAGACCATAGTGTCTCATGGTTGACCAATGCGGCTAATGCTATATAAAGCCAGACCTGTGGGACGAAATCATAAGACCATAAACACAGTAGTACCGGTGGTCCACATGTGATTTTAAGCCAACGCCCTACCTATGACGACTGATTGTGACAGATAGTTGAAAGCCTCAACGCAGTGTAAGATGAAGACTTAATTTTAGTCCTGAAGCGGTGCCATGCTGTCTATTCATCATGGCCTATCTGGCTGGAAAACCCACAATAACGCTGTGTGAATAGAGAACCGTGGAAAGAGTCAACTCTACTCTGCTATAAGTAGTTGTAGCCTCCAACTATATGCTCTTTGCAAGGCTAACCAAGCTGCTTTCAGTTGAAGTCGGAAGTTTACATACACTTAGGTTGGAATCATTAAAACTCGTTTATCAACCACACCACAAATTTCTTGTTAACAAACTATAGTTTTGGCAAGTCGGTTAGAACATCTACTTTGTGTATGACACAAGTACATTTTCCAACAATTGTTTCCAGACAGATTATTTCACTTGTAATTCACTGTATCACAATTCCAGTGGGTCAGAAGTTTACATACACTAAGTTGACTGTGCCTTTAAACAGCTTGGAAAATTCCAGAAAATTATGTCATGGCTTTAGAAGCTTCTGATAGGCTAATTGACATAATTTGAGTCAATTGGACCTGTGGATATGTTTCAAGGCCTACCTTCAAACTCAGTGCCCCTTTGCTTGACATCATGGGAAAATCAAAAGAAATCAGGCAAGACCTCAGAAAATAATAGTAGACCTCCACAGGTCTGGTTCATCCTTTGGAGAAGTTTCCAAACGCCTGAAGGTACCACGTTCATCTGTACAAACAATAGTATGCAAGTATAAACACCATGGGACCACGCAGCCGTCATACCGCTCAGGAAGGAGACGCATTCTGTCTCCTAGAGATGAACGTACTTCGGTGTGAAAAGTGCAAATCAATCCCAGAACAACAGCAAAGGACCTTGTGAAGATGCTGGAGAAAACAGGTACAAAAGTATCTATATCCACAGTAAAACGAGTCCTATATTGACATAACCTGAAAGGCCGCCCAGCAAGGAAGAAGGCGGTGCTCCAAAACCGCCATAAAAAAGCCAGTTTGCAACTGCACATGGGGACAAAGATCGTACTTTTTGGAGAAATGTCCTCTGGTCTGATGAAACAAAAATATAACTGTTTGGCCATAATGACCATCGTTATGTTTGGAGGAAAAAGCAGGAGGCTTGTAAGCCGAAGAACACCATCCCAACTGTGAAGCACGGGGGTGGCAGCATCATGTTGTGGGGGTGCTTTGCTGCAGGAGGGACTGGTGCACTTCACAAAATAGATGGCATCATGAGGATTGAAAATTATGTGAATATATTGAAGCAACATATCAAGACATCAGCCAGGAAGTTAAAGCTTGGTCGCAAATGGACAATGACCCCAAGCATACTTCTAAAGTTGTGGCAAAATGGCTTAAGGACAACAAAATCAAGGTATTGGAGTGGCCATCACAAAGGCCTGACCTCAATCCTATAGAAAAGTTGTGGGCAGAACTGAAAAAGTGTGTGCAAGCAAGGAGGCCTGCAAACCTGACTCAGTTACACCAGCTCTGTCAGGAGGAATGGGCCAAAATTCACCCAACTTATTGTGGGAAGGTTGTGGAAGGCTACCCGAAACGTTTGACCCAGTTAAACAATTTAAAGGTAATGCTACCAAATACTAATTGAGTGTATGTAAACTTCTGACCCACTGGAAATGTGATGAAAGAAATAAATGCTGAAATAAATCATTCTCTCTACTATTATTCTGACATTTCACATTCTTAAAATAAAGTGGTGATCCTAACACACCTAAGACCGGGAATTTTTACTCTGATTAAATGTCAGGAATTGTGAAAAACTGAGTTTAAATGTATTTGTCTAAGGTGTATGTAAACGTTCTACTTCAACTGTATGGCTGTCTCTTTGTATTGCCTTCTCCATAGCAACAAGTGGGGGTACCTTTCCCCTGTGTCTCAATACAGAGTAGCCTAATTACATAGTACCAGGCTGTATACCTCCCATTCACACCACCCCAGTGTACATACATAAAGTCCTAGTCAAGCAGAGGGATTCCGTTATGATGAGTGAGGGAAAGGGAAGGGAGTCTGAACAGCCCCTCTCTCTGTGGCAGCCTGCTACTCAATGGGCTGGTGTTTTTTTAGCCTTGCGTGCTGCAATGTCTGTCTAATGGCTTGCAGCTGGCAGCCTCATGACAGGGCGAGACTTTGGGTAGTTTGCAACCTGGCAGGGGGCAAGTTCTGTGATGTCTTGTCTCCTATTCAGACCTGGGTACAAATACATGTGCCTTTGAGTATCTGGTATTTCAAATACTTTTTCTGTGTATGTGAGTATTTTCTGATACACAGCCCAAAGCAAGTACTTTTATTTGAGTATTTTAATGGTTATTTGTAAAAACCAAATAGTCTGCCAAATTGTATTTCACAGTGTTTTCAAAAAGTTATTTCAAATACTATTTTCAAATATCTGTGTTAAATGCATGGGAGTGTTTTTGAGTAAGTGTTTTTCAGTATTTCAAATACTTTCCAAGTATATTTCCAAATGCATTAAAATATTAAACTACTTGTCTTTTCAAATAAAATATATCTGAATGCTTACTTTGAATGTATGTGAAAGTAATTGAGATATTTTTAATTGTATTTGAACCCAGTTCTGCTCTTATTAACTGGCATGATTACAGTACAGTATATCAACCAGAGGAGAAGAAAGCAGAGGAAGGACCTATTTGGAAAATCTATTTTTGCCTAATGTCTAAATTATATATTTTGTCTTTTAATCTTTAGCAATGCCTATAGAGGTCAATATAATGCCTTATAAAACATTGACATATTTTCACACTGTCTGCTTTTTCTGAACATAATTAACTAGAAGAGAGTTAAAGGTGCGTCAATATCTGGTAGCTGGCTGTTGGAGGCCATCTTGATCAGTTTATTCTAGACTGTCTGCATTGGCTTGCGGTCTTATTTTCAGATCCCCGTCCTGGAATGTCCACTGTGGCACTAGGTTACACTATTGGCATTTAGCAGGAACCCAATCAGAGACGGCCGGTCTTAATAAATTACCTCAGTAAAGGGGGGGCCCCCTGCTGTTTGACACACTGCTCCTATCGCCCTGTCCTGGATTCTGTCTGAGGCATTCTGACTTCTTTTACAGTCTGTGTCCGTGCGAGCAACCTAATGTGAAGTGAAAAGTATTACAACACTTTTTGGTTTCTCTGTTTACTGATGCCTTGTCATTTCCCCAAATTCATGCTTAAGCAAGTTCCAACAAAGCCATAGATGGAGCTGAAAATTCCTGTCACATTTAGTTCCTCATCCTCTCCATCACCTGTGCTTTGCCATTCAAAACAACTAACTAATACTTACTGTTGAACTGTGACTGTGTTAACCTTGACTCCCATATTACTCTATGAACTTTGACCCCTATGTTACTGAATGTACTTTCTGACTTTCAGAATGGTGGCTGACTGTTACTGTCTGAACTGTCAACTGTGACTCCACTCCACACCACTGTAACTGTCTGAACTGTGACTCCACCAGTAGTCAGTCGTAGGAACTGTGATTTTCATGTTGCCGTAGTCCTACACGGTTCAGTCCCAGCTCTATTTATTGCCAGCGACTGCATGGTGTCGCGTTAAATGATATCGGAGGAGCTCGGCCAGAGAGTGACAGCATGGTGAATCAACACTGGCTCTGAGTCAGGTTTCACCTCTTTCCACTGTCTCTGTGGCAAACGCTCTCAGCTCGTTAGTGTGTGTGTGTGTGTGTGTGTGTGTGTGTGTGAGGTCAAGCAGGAAAGATTCCCATCCTCTATGCATCAATTGCTTGGGTAGGAACATGCCCAGTGCTCACAGGACTCAAGGACCCTGAGTCCTGTGAGCACTGCAGACTGCCTTCGAGCCAACAGCGATAGCTTGAGGCTCAGCTCTCCGCAACTAAGCCCAGTTGGGGCGAGGTCATGGTGGATAGCCTCGACTCCCTCCCCTCACTGTCCGACGACGTAGTGTTGGGGGAGGTTGAGTTAGGGGATGATGAGGATGACGATGGGATTAATCTCACGGAGATCCTCGAGATTACGACCACGTTCTCCCGCCCTCTCAGGTCAGCTGACCTGACGGCCCGAGAGCAGTGGAGCTGCCCCTCCTCCAATGGAGTTTGGGCTCCTTCATACAGTATCTGCAAGCGGGCTCAGGGCCCGTCAAGGGAACTATACGACAGAAAGAGACTCCAGTCACATACAGCCCCAATAAAGGAATTGCTCCCTGCAGTACCAGCTTGCCTCAGGGAAGCTAAGGGCTTGTGGGAAAAAACCCTCACTAGCAGGATTTTTGCTAAGGGTACCCCAAGCCTGGACATACACAATATAGTTTTGGCAACTCTCCCACGGTGCAGCTGTCACTGGCTCACCACACCAGCCCCATGTGCTGTGTTATTAACGATACCAGCGCCTTACTGCCTCCGTTTTTCAGAAAACGAACATGGTCTTGGCCCAAGCATTTAGAGCTCTCAACGTGACCTCTTTACTGTTGAGTAATAGCCGGCTGAGTTACTGTTGGAGGTGAGGAAGAAACTGAACTTGAACTTGGAGACCCTAGACCCAGATGCTTGGGAGGAGATCTGTATTATTACAGACCATAGCATCCATGCTTCCTGTAGTGTCATCCAAGGATGTGGTTATACCATGAGCCTAGTGGTGGTGGGAGAAATTACACTTTGGCTGAGAATATCCAGCTTAACAGGCAAAGAAAAAGTGGACCCCCTGGATGCCCGAGCGACACCAATCCTTTCCCTCCTCATCTTCGAGCCCCCTGATGACCAGTGATTTTCCAGTCGGCAGTTACAATCCTGCTTATGACTAGTCCTGGCAGCTATCGTCATGAAGGGCTTTATAAAAATGTTTTTATTTAACCTGGTAAATTGACTGGAAACACATTCTCATTTACAGCAATGACATGGGGAATAGTTACAGGGGAGATGAATGAGCCAATTGTAAGCTGGGGATGATTAGATGACCATGATGGGATGAGGGCCAGATGTGAATTTAGCCGGGACACCAGGGTTAACACCCCTACTCTTATAATAATTGGCATGGGATCTTTAGTGACCACAGAGAGTCAGGACACCCGTTTAATGTCCCATCCAAAATACAGCACCCTACACAGGGCAATGTCACCAATCACTGCGCTGAGGAATATTAGACCAGAGGAAAGGGTGCGTCCTACTGGCCCTCCAACACCACTTCCAGTAGCATCTGATCTCCCATCAAGGGACTGACCAGGACCAACCCTGCTTAGTTTCAGCAGCGAGCCAGTAGTTGGATGCAGGGTGGTATGCAGCTGGCTAAGCATAACATAGCAGTTATCCATCCTCACTTGGAGAGCGAGGCATAGCCAGTGAGAGAGAAGAAAAAACAGGCCTGCCAGCTACTTATGCACGCTCAATGTTTTTACAGTTGGTGTGTTTTTGTCGTGGAGCAGTTGTGTGACTATATCATTGCGTTTCCCCTGCTCGCAAGAGTGTGAGGAAGACAATTATGCTTGAGAATAACCAGATGGTGGGAGAAGGGCTCCTTTTATGGTCTCTCACCACATTTTCCACTCTACCTGTCTGTCCCCAACAGACGCATTTGATAGGTACTTTCGAGAGAGTAGGCGGTCCTAGCGAACCCCACATGTGATACATCTCATGTACATCATCAGAGAACCGGGGTTACGCAAATAACCTTACGTTTTCAACTGCCGATAGTGTCAAGTCAAGTGGGGGGTTACAGTACGAGTTAGTTACTGTAAGTCAGAGGATTATCTGAGTATGTTTGCATAGGTGGATGCACTCGTGATCTACTGCGAGTGTGTTTTCCATTTGTGCATGTTCCGTGTTCCATGTTTCGTTTGTGGATGTTCCATGTTCTGTTCGTGCGTGTTCCGCGTTTGCGTGTGTCAGCTTGTGCTGGCGTCAACCACAGCTGTTCTTCTCTCGTGTGAGTGCTCTCTGAGAATAGCCACATCCTTTCATATTGCTAGCATCAGGGAAACACTCTGACAGTGATGCTTTATAATTAAACCTGGATCGACGGGAGAACACACGATCCTCTTGCAACAGCAGGGTGTGGCCATACTATTAGACACTGGCACCCAAAGACATGTCTCACATTTGTTCTAGAAGAGGAAATCATGATAAATCACATAAATGGCCTCTCCCATGTAGTGCATAACCTATGCTATAACCTATTTAGGTTTTTCCCTGGAGAGAAACACATGCCACTCAAACACTCTGTCCTTGTGAGAGAGTGTGAGGAAGAGAGTGTGAAGAGGAGAGTGCGAGGGAGGAAGAGTCTCTGAGGGTCCCAGAGTCCCAGCAGCAGCTAACAGTGTTGTGGCAGGCCTAGGGCAAAGCTACATCTCATCGGCCCTCTCTCAACTACAAATGTCCCTTGACCCATCTTCTATCATCCTCTCTCCTCCTCCTCCACTCCTCCCCATTCCAGGGATGCTTCCGAGGTGTCTGTGGACCAAGGCCTCCCGCCCATCTGATCATTGCAAAGAGGGTGTGGCACGAGCTGTCAGTCCACTCATTCATCTGTTATTGAAGACTCAGGATCTGTGTGTCTATGATGGACGAGTCTCTTCAGCATCCCTGTACTGCTCTGGCATGGAGTCAGGGGACAGTGATAGTCCTGTCTCTGACTCTATCACAGGGGACATCCGACTTCTCAGTTACAGCTTGTCTCCCCCAGTCTCAGTCCCCAACCCCAGGCAAACCTGGCAGCACTTCAGAACCAATTACCTCAAGCTTGTGACCCCTCTATGGTCTAGTCAGGGACTAACCTGTCCTCCTAGACTCACTGTGATCACTGTGGGGGGAACCGGGGAGGGGTGTGATGATGGCGTACAGTAGTGTGGAGAGAGAGAGGAACGAAGAGATAGACAGCAGCACCAAATTAGTACGCTGATTCATCCCCTTGGATTCTCCCACTTTCCCTCACTCACTCTCTGTCTCTCGCCCCCCTCTGGGTCAACCTCGCCTGTCATCCATACTCCTACACTCCCCTCCCTCCTTCCCCTCCCCCTCCCCCTCCCCACCCTCCGGTACCTGCAGCTTGTGGAGAGATGTCTGGCAGGCTCTACATTTCACTGTTGCGTGTCAGCTCTTCTGTAGAACACTGGCCGAGAGATTCAATACTAGGGTGCATGAGTGTTTGTGTGTGTGAAAAGTCAGTTCACTGCCCCTCTCCCTCACTGTTTCACATTTCTGAATGACACACTGGCATGGTGTTATGTTCTATGTTGAGTGCAAATTTAGAAGTTGTATTATATGAGTTTTGGTAAGCCGTTCATGTACAGTTTATTTGAAGTGTATCCCTTCATGCCCTTTCACCTTAATTCCACTCACTTTATTGTTATTTTTGTTCTAAGATGTCTGCCTGAGTATTCAGGGATCCTAAAAGCTGTATGGACAGATCAGAAGGAAGACCACAGCCATAACATGGCAGGAAAAAGGGGAAGCCCTCGCTTTGACAAGGAGATCCTACATTCTTGTAGGTTAGCGTCGAATAAAATGTTCCTCTTCTTTCCTCCGATGTGTGAGTTTCCTTGAACATCCTGAGTCCACTCCAAACCACAGGTTCTTTCTGTTGGCTCTCCCTCCCATCATCACCATCTTTATCATGGCCCAGGATCAGACTGGAACAGCCTGGAGCCAGCTAGCTACATGGACTGTATCTATTGGCACAGTGCAGCAGTCTGTGGTCCTCTACTGATTATCTCCCTCTTCTCTCATATCTGTTCTGGCTTTAGGAGGAGCTCAGCCATGAGCACTGAGCTGTCATTAATTTAATTTTTCTTTCCTTTTTATACTTGGCAAAGATCAAAAAGCGCTGTGAAAGGTGCGCTTGCATAGGTTTCACATCACAGTATCATTCCCTGGCTTGAAAGGATTCTCTCTGCCTTTGATCTAACGTGTGTAAAAGGATTGTGTATTATTTTAACAATATGGTTCCACTCTTGACAAAGGCGTGTACGCCTTCCCTTGTTACAGTTCTTCGTGCTTTGTCCTGTAACTTTATGTTTCAAGATCACAGAATAGTTCTTTTCAGGTTTTTTATATTCTCTTGTCACAATATTCATCGAGTTTATGTCCTAAAGAATGCAAAGTATGCCCGATTTCAAATCAACCCCTGGCCCCTAACACAAGACACGGATATAGAAACAGATATACAAAGATGTGACTGGATAGGTTTAATCATTTAGCTCCACCTAATAACTCCACCTAATAGCTTGGTAGAGTTTCAGACATATTGCTTACACAGTTGTGTCAGATCAAGGAGGGCTTTGCCGTGGTCTGGTTCTGGTGGTAGATCCGCGTGCCGCGTGCCGCTAAAACCCGACTACATATGCCCCCCAGCGGCGGTGGTTCTATCCACCTCTCTTCTGTCTTTCTTTACACCTCCCTCTACCGTAAGAGTCCCCAACTAGATTCTGAGTGGATGGTCTGTGGGACGGAACAGGATTATAATCATTTGTACACTGCAAATTGACAGAATGAATCCCAAACAGATGGGCCGCCTGTTGAAGACCCCTGGTCCACCCTATCACACCCAGTCCCAGTCACCCCCAACAAATACTAAAGGGTAATGAAAAGCCATTCTCATTCTAATCATTTCTTTACAAAGATCAATGGGTTCATGAAGGTTGACAAATCTGTCTCATAGCTAGCATCAGGGTGTCATGGCTGTGTGAAGGCTTGATAAGACATTGGCTGATAGACAGTGTTACTCTTGCGTACAGGCTTTTCTGTCACTGCCGGTGGGATATGTGCAGCAGAAAGAGGACCCCTGCTATTCCTGAGGCTGAAGGCCAGTGGCCCTCAGACACTGCCAACCTGGACACTCAGTATATTAAGTTAACCTGAAACCACTGTAGTGTGTGTCTCTTTGTCCATGCCTATTTATATATTAGCAGTAGACTTTACAGCTGGAGCACCGGCAGCATTGTTAACAATGTGCATGGTTCACGCCGGGCTCATTTTGATGCCGTTGGGGGCGAGAGGTGGGGTCCTGTTGGGAAACAGCATCACTTGTTGTTGTGTCGTCTGACTCGCAGACCCACAAGACTGTTGTTTCCTGCTAATTCAGCTCACATCCTGTCAATGAGTGCATGTGTGTGTACTTTTGTGCGTGTGTATGGGTCAAAGTCTACTCTTGCACTTGAGGACCGAATTAAGGGGACCAAGTGAAGTCACTGTGAGCTGCACTTACTAAGATATACAAACATGAACTACTCGTATGACCCAGACGTCTGCACTGGGCTCAACCACCCACTGCCCTCTTGGCTTACAGACCTCGCTCCCACAACAGAAGACATGATTTGCCAGGCAAGCTAAAGGTCAGGGCACCTGTCCATCCGCCACTCAACGTTCCTGGGTTGGTCAACAGATATTTTGTTCCAATTCCAGTCCACAGAATTGTGGGAGCTGGAGCAACATGTTACTTACTGTACGTTGTAGCCTACGCTCTAGCCGTTACTTCAGCAGGCCACTGCCAAGATAGTAATAACTCGGCCAAATTTTTCAGAAACTGTGTAAAAGAAAATCTGCTCTGGTGATTTGATTATAAATACTCTTGCAACGATGTGGAATGGAATGGCGGCGGGTCCTGTTTCATAGAGTGAGACTGGATTTAGCCACCGGCAGCAGCACAGAACGATGGTGTCAGTGGATGTGGATGTGTGTGTGTGTGTGGATGTGCCTCTGTGTTTCTGTATCTTTGTGTGTGCACACCTGTGTCTTTGCGATTGCTTGTGGCTATTCTGATGTCAACATGTAAACACAGTGCATAACATATTTGTATTCAGACAGTGTGTCCTGCAGTTCCAGGTGCAGCTGTGTTAGCTGGTGACATGTCCCCAATACTGATGCCTGCTGCTCGGACTGTGTGTTCCTGGCACTGGCCTGTGAGTTATATCCTGTCACTGAGATCTAGGCTGGGTGGGTTATGGCCACTCATATCTCTGATTATTAACCTAGCAGACTGCACACAGAGGGCATTAGACTGATCAAGCTTTGAAAATGGTTTCTTATCAAGGAGCTTTCGTGGGTGGATGGAGGGTTTGACAATGGCTTTAGTTGTTATTACTCTTCCTATATTTCACCCTTATTGAGACACACCACTGCCTGGAACTACTTAACACCTCTCTCCCTGAGAGGGAAGACATTTAAGTGTGGGTAGTAGAACTAGTGCCTCCCACCCAGGTATGTTGATGAGATATGAACTTCAGCGGTAGAGATTCGGACAACTCTGGCATATCTCATAATAGGACATGAATCAGTTGTCTCAGGTGGCCTAAACCTCCACCAGAGGTGGATGAGGGGAAGGAGAACCCGTTGGATTATGTTGGTCCCAATAAACTCCAGGGATAGTCTGATCGTGTAAACCCAAACAGAGGCTGCTGCACACCTGACGAGCAGACCAAGAGCGAGAACAAAAGCTCTCTCTCTAATGTCAAACTTTTTCTATAAAAACATCCCCCTCCCTCCCCCAGGGATGTGCCTTTTTAGATAAAGCAGAATCAGTTACACAGGGGAGACAGTTAGAACAAAAGGCAGACTGACGTGACATGGGATTATTGGCTTGATGTGTGTCTCATGTTATTAGGCAGGAATGATGGCTCCACTAATCATTAATCATCATCATCAGCCCGATGCGATCTGATACAGCCTTTATATCTAAACTGTCAACCTGGTGTTAATGTTAGACGTTGGGAGCAGATCTCAGTGCAGACATTACAGAATCGCTACGGTAGAGAGTTAGACGTGCCAGTCATACAGAAAAACGTGTGGAAAAGCAAAGGTTCCATGATGGCTGGTGATGCCATGTTGACAGTGGTTGTAGTTGTAGGGATTCCAGTGGTCGTAGTCATAGAGAGAGGGTGAGGGGATTGGCTGAGCCCTGGAAAGGGATATATCCCCGCCAGACTCCTGTGTGGTGAGGTCACACATAGCTCTGAAAGAAACCCCAAGGAACTCCCTTCCGGTGTCAAACAGAATGTACCATTACACCACAATTGTGTCCAAATAGAATACAGGGAACTTTTTCGACCTTGCTGTCTGGAATTCGGTTTGGGAAGGGAGAGGTCCTGGTGGCAAAGGTGTAGAGTGTATTTCCACTGCTTCATTTCATGTGAAGCCATCACAGTTGGGCTATGTTACATTGCTTGCCATAGTGGGATGGTGAGATCAGAGATGCCGTGGGTCATTACACAGAATTCCCTTTATACTCCTCCGCTGCGTCGGGATGGTGGTCATGAGGATTCCCCAGGATGCTCGAGGTAGATGGAACGAGAACCCGATCTCTGTGCCTTGGCTGTGTCTAATTGAACGAAAAGAGTGAGCTGGGATGCGTAGACTATCTCCCAACCCCCTTCTGTAATAGCTTCTTGTAAATAAATATTCTCATTATAGTAGTGTGTTAAATGTGTTGAGCCCCAAAAAACTATGCCCATAGAAAGAGGCTTAAGCATTGGAAATGTACTGTAGTACGTCAGCTGCTAGCACCATGTTTATAACTGCCAGGCCCCTCCACCCTCTGCTCCGGTCCCAGAAGGGGCCCAGATGGGTCATTGTGAAAGCTGAAGGCACAGCTGCATACTGCAGACTGGGGCTAGACAGGATCAGACAGCTGCCAGGGTGACTCACAAGGCATGCCTCTCATCTGTGCCCCATGAGGAACGATGGAGGGAGGTCACGGGCATCTGATTAAGATGGGAGTAGAGGTCATTTATACAGATGTAGGATCTTAATTTGATTGCTCTTTTGTTACTGAGAATTTTCCTGCGCAGCATGAAATGCAAACTTGTAGTATATTCAAGGTTTAAAAAGGCTTGTAATTTTCATTTTAAAATGTCAGACTTGATTTTCCCTAACGAAAAATGTATCAACCCCTACAAAAAATGTAAATTCATTATAATCCATATAATAATTCACATTTACTGTTGCGGCAGGATTATTTTCCTGGTGTAGCGAACTGGCTCATAATAAGATCCTACATCTGTAGGTAGACGTCCATTGTCTAGTAAAACCCAAGTAGCTCTTCTTACCTCACTAGGCTTCCTCTCTTGTTCTCCTGTTCTTGTGAAATACCTGATGCATGTGGGAGGGTACCAGAGTAAAGGGTTGGCATCAATCCTAATGTCATCCAAACATGTCCTAATCGAACATGTCCCAAACGTTTGTTGTGAAAACCTTCAGTTCCATCCAAAAGGGCATGGACGGTAATTTACAATACAATTTGGTCTGTGGCATTCCTTATCTACAACAATTATCAAATCCACATGACATTTTTGATAGGTCATGAAAGACAGACAGACATTAATATTAGGTTTATTTAATTAACGTTATAAAATGCTGATGTCATAGGACTGTGACTGATATCTAAGGAGAGAGAGTCTGAGAGTGGGGCTTTGTGTTGCAGAAAAGGGGCCCTGGGCTGGCTAGGAGAAGAAAGAGACACCATAGTGCCCTTATAGCCATAGCTGCTGTAGTTTTTAGCTGTGGTTTGGACAACTGTTTGCTCTGTCGTCGTCCATGGCAACTAGTGTGTGGTTAAGAATGATCCCCAGTGCCTATGAGTCAGAGGCAGAACACTCACCTTCAGAGAAAAATAACCAAACTAGAAAGCCTTTTAAGGTTTTAATAGTAAAACGCTGCATTCAGATGCCAAAACAGGATAGGCCTCATGTAGCATCGATGGGACTGCAAGACTTTAAATGTTAAGAGGCCTGTTTACCACTGTACCTTCTACTTTTCTTCTCATACCTCTCTCTCGCTCACTCTCATACATCCACACACTCTCTCTCTCTCATTCACTCTCTCTCTCCTCTCTTGCTCTCTCTCTCTCACACATACACACACTCTCTCTGTTATTTCATTCTCAGTCAGTAGAATGTATGACTTGTTTACTGTGTTCTCTGGGCCTCAGGCTGGTTTGTGTATTTTCAGAATACCTCCTAGGGAGTGTTTCCCTCAGAGAGACGACTCATGAGCAATAGACAGATGTCGACTTGCCTGTACTCAGCACCCTGCATAGGATACACTGGCATAGCCAACACACACTGTACACAAACACACACAGTAATGCATATAGAGATTTACAGACACTCTTGTTCCACATACACACAAACATGCGTGTGCCGCACGCACACACACACACACACACACACACACACACACACACACACACACACACACACACACACACACACACACACACACACACACACACACACACACACACACACAGTGTAACCAGTGCTAATTCTCCACCATCTGCCAGCTTTTCCATGAGCTGTAATTCAGCCCCCCCAGGCCACTCTACCTTTCGATGCAAAGAAAGAGACACTAACAAACAGAGCTCCCTCTTTCTTTCTGTGAAGACTCACACACACTCAACCAACCACATTCTCTACAGGCACTCCTTCAAGCATAGTAGCGTACACACTCACATGTAGACCAGACTTTTCCACGGCTAGAGTGGGAGGAGAGAGGAGGGTAACACAGGGACACTCATGGAGTTTCCATTTCCGTCCTCTCTTTCCCTCCGTCCATTCCCTCTCTCTCTCATTAATCACATACAGGGAGAGCTACTGATGGCCGCGAAGACGTGCATTTCCTTTCCTACATGATTTTAATCAGGCTGCGTCAGGGCACCACCCCGACACAGGAGATGGCGATGCCCTCAATGATGTAACATCCTACATTTGTATGACTTCAGCCTTTCCCAGAATGCCCGGCTGAACAGTTTTTCCATTGGCTGCAGCCTCTTCCTGTTCCAGACTTCACAGCTCCTGATTGTTATTCTGCAGTGAGGCTCTGAGTGAAGGTTCTGAGAGTCAACAGGGTCTGACTCTGGAAGAACCAGGGTCTGGTTGGGGGAAAGAGCTTTTTGATGGGGCCTGGTCTAGACATAGACCAGGCCCCATGGCATCAGAGAACTCTGCCCTCTCAATTTGTTCTCTACGTTTCTATGTGGCTTTGTACCGAGGTGGGCGAGGCACCCATCAACTTATTACATCACCCCAATGGAATCAGTGGTAGGCCGGGCCAACATGCTGCTTAGGGGTCATGTAATGTACTGTTTAGCTGTAGCAAGACTGTTGATAATAGTATGATGACGACAGTTATGTTCTGAATCTAATCTGTCCCATAGAACAGTAGCGTGGTAGTACAGTAGTTCCTCCGATGGTGTCGCATGGGGGGGTTCATCATCCTCCATAGTCATTTATCAGGCTTAGCTTCACACCCCACCAGGGGCAATGTTCCACAATGGTTGTTGCCGTGGTGACATGATCCTATGTTTATCTGTTGCCCTGTTGAGGACTGTGAGGAGAGGCAAGGAGGGGAGGGGGCAGAATGTTACAGTGGCTAGTAGCCAGGGAATGGTGGATGGAATCCGGAGAGAGGGAAAGGCGAGCCCGAAATAAACACACACACTGCAGGCGGAGTAGGACACAGCACCAGATAAGGAAGCAATGGTCATTTTATGATAGGTTCCACTTGCACCATTGTGAGGGTGTGGGGAGGGTGTGGTATTGGTTAATGCTGATGCAAAAATACAGTATATGAAACGTATGAACATACTATCTGCCTGGCAGTGATGAGGTAAGATGTTCAGTATGTCAGAATAAACCAAAGTACGGAATTCAAAATCACAAATGATTTGTCCCAGGACATATGTTGCAGGCTTGAACATCACATTATCCTGTTAAACAGCGCTGCTCTAGTCAACTACTTTTTAAATGTATCTCATCATTGCAAAAAACACTCACATCTCCCCCAGTACAAGAGTAATGAAAGCCATCATAAAAAGCCTTGGCTTTGCATGAGCTGTGAACCCAAGCCGCTTGTTTGAACTATGATGAAACAAATAGAAAGTGTCAGGGGAATGTTGCTTTGGGAGACCCATGGGGCGGTGCACAATTGGCCCAGCGTCGTCTGGGTTAGGGGAGGGTTTGGTCGCACTAGCGACTCCTGTGGCTGGCCGGGCGCAGTGCATGCTGACACGGTCGCCAGGTGTACGGTGTTTCCTCCAACACATTGGTGCGGCTGGCTTCCGGGTTAAGTGGGCATTGTGTCAAGAAGCAGTGCGGCTTGGCTGGGTCGTGTTTCGGAAGACGCACGGCTCTCGACCTCGGCCTCTCCCGAGTCCATACAAGACTGTAACTACCAATTGGATACCATGAAAAAGGGGTAAAACAATTTTTCTAAATAAAAAACAAACCAAACATACCTCACACACACCTCATAAAACCACATCAGAGATGAGCTCACCAACCCTCAGTGTCATAACACAGACTCAGTTGTGATTGTTTCACTCCCTGATTACAAGCCGAACTATTCCCATTCCCTACAATGCTCTCAATGTGAGATCCCACACACCCACACACACGGCAGAGGAGAGGTAAAAGTGACTCAGCGCAGACACTCAGGACTGGGCCAGTTTCCCAACATTAAATCTGGACAGTGTGTACAGAGACAGAGAGATTGTTGAGAGAGACAGGGTGAAAGAGTTTAGAGAGAGAGAGAGAGAGAGAGAGAGATTGTTGAGAGAGACAGGGTGAAAGAGTTTAGAGAGAGAGAGAGACGGAGAGAGAGCGAGAGAGAAGCAAGAGACACCTGACGAGATAAGTGATACTTAGACAAATACATTTAAACTCAGTTTTTCACAATTCCTGAGACTTAATCCTGGTAAAAATTCCCTGTTTTAGGTCAGTTAGGATCACCACTTTATTTTAAGAATGTGAAATGTCAGAATAATAGTAGAGAGAATGATTTATTTCAGCTTTTATTTCTTTCATCACATTTCCAGTGGGTCAGAAGTTTACATACACTCAATTAGTATTTGGTAGCATTGCTATTAAATTATTTAACTTGGGTCAAACATGTCAGGTAGCCTTCCACAAGAATTTTGGCCCATTCCTCCTGACAGAGCTGGTGTAACTGAGTCAGGTTTGTAAGCCCTCCTTGCTCGCACACGCTTTTTCAGTTCTGCCCACACATTTTCTATAGGTCAGGGCTTTGTGATGGCCACTCCAATAACTTGACTTTGTTGTCCTTAAGCCATTTTGCCACAACTTTGAAAAGCATGCTTGGGGTCATTGTCCATTTGCGACCAAGATTTAACTTCCTGACTGATGTCTTGAAATGTTACTTCAATATATCCACATAATTTTCCACCCTCATGATGCCATCGATTTTGTGAAGTGCACCAGTCCCTTCTGCAGCAAAGCACCCCCACAACATGATGCTGCCACCCCAGTGCTTCATGGTTGGGATGGTGTTCTTTGGCTTGCAAGCCTCCCCCTTTTTCCTCCAAACATAACGATGGTCATTATCCCCAAACACTTCTATTTTTGTTTCATCAGATCAGAGGACATTTCTCCAAAAAGTATCAAATCAAATCAAATGTATTTATATAGCCCTTCGTACATCAGCTGATATCTCAAAGTGCTGTACAGAAACCCAGCCTAAAACCCCAAACAGCAAGCAATGCAGGTGTAGAAGCACGGTGGCTAGGAAAAACTCCCTAGAAAGGCCAAAACCTAGGAAGAAACCTAGAGAGGAACCAGGCTATGAGGGGTGGCCAGTCCTCTTCTGGCTGTGCCGGGTGGAGATTATAACAGAATATGGCCAAGATGTTCAAATGTTCATAAATGACCAGCATGGTCAAATAATAATAATCACAGTAGTTGTCGAGGGTGCAGCAAGTCAGCACCTCAGGAGTAAATGTCAGTTGGCTTTTCATAGCCGATCATTAAGAGTATCTCTACCGCTCCTGCGGTCTCTAGAGAGTTGAAAACAGCAGGTCTGGGACAGGTAGCACGTCCGGTGAACAGGTCAGGGTTCCATAGCCGCAGGCAGAACAGTTGAAACTGGAGCAGCAGCACGGCCAGGTGGACTGGGGACAGCAAGGAGTCATCATGCCAGGTAGTCCTGAGGCATGGTCCTAGGGCTCAGGTCCTCCGAGAGAGAGAAAGAAAGAGAGAAAGAGAGAATTAGAGAGAGCATACTTAAATTCACACAGGACACCGGATAAGACAGGAGAAGTACTCCAGATATAACAAACTGACCCTAGCCCCCCAACACATAAACTACTGCAGCATAAATACTGGAGGCTGAGACAGGAGGGGTCAGGAGACACTGTGGCCCCATCCTATGATACCCCCGGACAGGGCCAAACAGGAGGATATAACCCCACCCACTTTGCCAAAGCACAGGTCCCACACCACTAGAAGGATATCTTCAACCACCAACTTACCATCCTGAGACAAGGCCGAGTATAGCCCACAAAGATCTCCGCCATGGCACAACACAAGGGGGGGCGCCAACCCAGACAGGAAGATCACGTCAGTGACTCAACCCACTCAAGTGACGCACCCCTCCTAGGGACGGCATGAAAGAGCCCCAGTAAGCCAGTGACTCAGCCCCTGTAATAGGGTTAGAGGCAGAGAATCCCATTGGAGAGAGGGGAACCGGCCAGGCAGAGACAGCAAGGGTGGTTCGTTGCTCCAGAGCCTTTCCGTTCACCTTCACACTCCTGGGCCAGACTACACTCAATCATATGACCCACTGAAGAGATGAGTCTTCAGTAAAGACTTAAAAGTTGAGACCGAGTCTGCGTCTCTCACATGGGTAGGCAGACCATTCCATAACAATTGAGATCTATAGGAGAAAGCCCTGCCTCCAGCTGTTTGCTTAGAAATTCTAGGGACAATTAGGAGGCCTGCGTCTTGTGACCGTAGCGTACGTGTAGGTATGTATGGCAGGACCAAATCGGAAAGATAGGTAGGAGCAAGCCCATGTAATGCTTTGTAGGTTAGCAGTAAAACCTTGAAATCAACCCTTGCCTTAACAGGAAGCCAGTGTAGGGAGGCTAGCACTGGAGTAATATGATCAAATTTTTTGGTTCTAGTCAGGATTCTAGCAGCCGTATTTAGCACTAACTGAAGTTTATTTAGTGCTTTATCCGGGTAGCCGGAAAGTAGAGCATTGCAGTAGTCTAACCTAGAAGTAACAAAAGCATGGATACATTTTTCTGCATCATTTTTGGACAGAAAGTTTCTGATTTTTGCAATGTTACGTAGATGGAAAAAAGCTGTCCTTGAAACAGTCTTGATATGTTCGTCAAAAGAGTGATCAGGGTCCAGAGTAACGCCGAGGTCCTTCACAGTTTTATTTGAGACGACTTTACAACCATCAAGATTCATTGTCAGATTCAACAGAAGATTTCTTTGTTTCTTGGGACCTAGAACAAGCATCTCTGTTTTGTCCGAGTTTAAAAGTAGATAGTTTGCAGCCATCCACTTCCTTATGTCTGAAACACAGGCTTCTAGCGAGGACAATTTTGGGGCTTCACCATGTTTCATTGAAATGTACAGCTGTGTGTCATCCGCATAGCAGTGAAAGTTAACATTATGTTTTCGAATGACATCCCCAAGAGGTAAAATATATAGTGAAAACAATAGTGGTCCTAAAACGGAACCTTGAGGAACACCGAAATGTACAGTTGATTTGTCAGAGGACAAACCATTCACAGAGACAAACTGATATCTTTCCGACAGATAAGATCTAAACCAAGCCAGAACTTGTCCGTGTAGACCAATTTGGGTTTCCAATCTCTCCAAAAGAATGTGGTGATCGATGGTATCAAAGGCAGCACTAAGGTCTAGGAGCACGAGGACAGATGCAGAGCCTCGGTCTGACGCCATTAAAAGGTCATTTACCACCTTCACAAGTGCAGTCTCAGTGCTATGATGGGGTCTAAAACCAGACTGAAGCATTTCGTATACATTGTTTGTCTTCAGGAAGGCAGTGAGTTGCTGTGCAACAGCTTTTTCTACATTTTTTGAGAGGAATGGAAGATTCGATATAGGCTGATAGTTTTTTATATTTTCTGGTTCAAGGTTTGGCTTTTTCAAGAGAGGCTTTATTACTGCCACTTTTAGTGAGTTTGGTACACATCCGGTGGATAGAGAGCCGTTTATTATGTTCAACATAGGAGGGCCAAGCACAGGAAGCAGCTCTTTCAGTAGTTTAGTTGGAATAGGGTCCAGTATGCAGCTTGAAGGTTTAGAGGCCATGATTATTTTCATCATTGTGTCAAGAGATATAGTACTAAACACTTGAGTGTCTCTCTTGATCCTAGGTCCTGGCAGAGTTGTACAGACTCAGGACAGCTGAGCTTTGGAGGAATACGCAGATTTAAAGAGGAGTCCGTAATTTTCTTTCTAATGATCATGATCTTTTCCTCAAAGAAGTTCAGGAATTTATTACTGCTGAAGTGAAAGCCATCCTCACTTGGGGAATGCTGCTTTTTAGTTAGCTTTGCGACAGTATCAAAAATAAATTTAGGATTGTTCTTATTTTCCTCAATTAAGTTGGAAAAATAGGATGATCGAGCAGCAGTGAGGGCTCTTCGATACTGCACGGTACTGTCTTTCCAAGCTAGTCGGAAGACTTCCAGTTTTGGTGTGGTGCCATTTCCGTTCCAATTTTCTGGAAGCTTGCTTCAGAGCTCGGGTATTTTCTGTATACCAGGGAGCTAGTTTCTTATGACAAATGTTTTTAGTTTTTAGGGGTGCAACAGCATCTAGGGTATTGCGCAAGGTTAAATTGAGTTCCTCAGTTAGGTGGTTAACTGATTTTTGTCGTCTGACGTCCTTGGGTAGGCAGAGGGAGTCTGGAAGGGTATCAAGGAATCTTTGTGTTGTCTGAGAATTTATAGCACGACTTTTGATGCTCCTTGGTTGGGGTCTGAGCAGATTATTTGTTGCGATTGCAAACGTAATAAAATGGTGGTCCGATAGTCCAGGATTATGAGGAAAAACATTAAGATCTACAACATTTATTCCATGTGACAAAACTAGGTCCAGAGTATGACTGTGGCAGTGAGTAGGTCCAGAGACATGTTGGACAAAACCCACTGAGTCGATGATGGCTCCGAAAGCCTTTTGGAGTGGGTCTGTGGACTTTTCCATGTGAATATTAAAATCACCAAAAATTAGAATATTATCTGCTATGACTACAAGGTCCGATAGGAATTCAGGGAACTCAGTGAGGAACGCTGTATATGGCCCAGGAGGCCTGTAAACAGTAGCTATAAAAAGTGATTGAGTAGGCTGCATAGATTTCATGACTAGACGCTCAAAAGACAAAAACGTCATTTATTTTTTTGTAAATTGAAATTTGCTATCGTAAATGTTAGCAACACCTCCGCCTTTGCGGGATGCACGGGGGATATGGTCACTAGTGTAACCAAGAGGTGAGGCCTCATTTAACACAGTAAATTCATCAGGCTTAAGCCATGTTTCAGTCAGGCCAATCACATCAAGATTATGATCAGTGATTAGTTCATTGACTATAACTGCCTTTGAAGTGAGGGATCTAACATTAAGTAGCCCTATTTTGAGATGTGAGGTATCACGATCTCTTTCAATAATGGCAGGAATGGGGAGGTCTTTATCCTAGTGAGATTGCTAAGGTGAACACCGCCATGTTTATTTTGAACGTGGTACCTTCAGACGTTTGGAAACCGCTCCCAATGATGAACCAGACTTGTGGAGGTACGATCTTTGTCCCCATGTGCAGTTGCAAACCGTAGTCTGGCTTTTTTATGGCTGTTTTGGAGAAGTGGCTTCCTTCCTTGCTGAGCAGCCTTTCAGGTTATGTTTATATAGGACTCGTTTTACTGTAGATATAGTTACTTTTGTACCTGTTTCCTCCAGCATCTTCACAAGGTCCTTTGCTGTTGTTCTGGGATTGATTTGCACTTTTCGCACCAAAGTACGTTCATCTCTAGGAGACAGAAAGCATCTCCTTCCTGAGCGGTATGACGGCTGCGTGCTCCCATGGTGTTTATACTTGCGTACTATTGTTTGTACAGATGAACGTGGTACCTTCAGACGTTTGGAAATCGCTCCCAATGATGAACCAGACTTGTGGAGGTCTACAATTTGTTTTCTGAGGTCTTGGCTGATTTCTTTTGAATTTCCCATGATTTCAAGCAAAGAGGCACTGAGTTTGAAGGTAGGCCTGTTTAAAGGCACAGTCAACTTAGTGTATGTAAACTTCTGACACACTGGAATTGTGATACAGTGAATTACAAGTGAAATAATCTGTCTGTAAACAATTGTTGGAAAAATTACTTGCGTCATGCACAAAGTAGATGTCCTAACCGACTTGCCAAAACTATAGTTTGTTAAAACAAGAAACGAGTTTTAATGACTCCAACCTAAGTATATGTAAACTTCCGACTTCAACTGTATGTACATGCAGGCAGGGTAAAGTGCCTAAGCATCGGGATAGATAATAATAAGACTAAATTAAAGAACAGAGTAGCAACAGCATATGTTCAGTGTTAAAGGGTGTGTGTGTGTGTGTGGGTCTGTAGTGTAGTGTAGTGTGTGTGTGAGTGTATATATAGTCTTATGAGTGTGCATAGAGTAAATGTTATGTGTTATGTGTTATGTGTGAGGTGCGCAGTGCTATGATGGGACAGGGTGGGGCAGTGACAACAAAGACATAGCTATCTCTATGGCATGCAGGGTCAGAGGGGCATGCTAGGATTAGCATAGGGCATTAGGAGGTCAGTTTGAGGACAATACAGTGCCACCGACACGGCCCGCTACCAAAACCTGCCGGCTCTCCTTCGCCGCAGCCAAAGTGAGTAAAACATTTAAACGTGTTAACCCTCGCAAGGCTGCCGGCCCAGACAGCATCCCTAGCCGCGTCCTCAGAGCATGCGCAGACCAGCTGCCTGGTGTGTTTACGGACATATTCAATCAATCCCTAACCCAGTCTGCTGTTTCCACATGCTTCAAGAGGGCCACCATTGTTCCTGTTCCCAAGAAAGCTAAGGTAACTTAGCTAAATGACTATCGCCCCGTAGCACTCACTTCCGTCATCATGAAGTGCTTTGAGATACTAGTCAAGGATCATATCACCTCCACCCTACCTGACACCCTAGACCCACTCCAATTTGCTTACCGTCCCAATAGGTCCACAGACGATGCAATCGCCATCACACTGCACACCGACCTGTCTCACCTGGACAAGAGGAATACCTATGTAAGAATGCTGTTCATTGACTACAGCTCAGCATTCAACACCATAATAGCCTCCAAGCTCATCATTAAGCTTGAGGCCCTGGGTCTGAACCCTGCCCTGTGCAACTGGGTCCTGGACTTTCTGACGGGATGCCCCCAGGTGGTGAGGGTAGGAAACAACATCTCCACCCCACTGATCCTCAACACTGAGGCAACACAAGGGTGCGTTCTCAGCCCTCTCCTGTACTCCCTGTTCACCCAGGACTGCGTGGCCATGCACACCTCCAACTCAATCATCATGTTTGCAGACGACACTCCAGTGGTAGGCTTGATTCCCAACAACGACGAGACGGCCTACAGGGAGGAGGTGAGGGCCCTCAGAGTGTGGTGTCAGGAAAATAACCTCACACTCAACGTCAACAGAACAAAGGAGATGATCGTGGACTTCAGGAAACAGCAGAGGGAGCACCCCCATATCCACATCGACGGGACAGTAGTGGAGAAGGTGGACAAACTGAAATGGTCCACCCACACAGACAGCGTGGTGAAGAAGGCGCAACAGTGTCTCTTCAACCTCAAGAGGCTGAAGAAATTTGGCTTGTCACCAAAAACACAAACAAACTTTTACAGATGCACAATCGAGAGCATCCTGTCGGGCTGTATCACCGCCTGGTACGGCAATTGCTCCGCCCACAACCGTAAGGCTCTCCAGAGGGTAGTAAGGTCTGCACAACGCATCCCCGGGGGCAAACTACCTGCCCTCCAGGACACCTACACCACCCGATGTCACAGGAAGGCCAAAAAGATCATCAAGGACAACCACCCGAGCTACTGCCTGTTCACCCCGCTATCATCCAGAAGGCGAGGTCAGTACAGGTGCATCAAAGCTGGGACGAGAGACTGAAAAACAGCTTCTATCTCAAGGTCATCAGACTGTTAAACAGCCATCACTAACATTGAGTGGCTGCTGCCAACATACTGACTCAAATCTCTAGCCACTTTAATAATTAAAAATTGGATGTCATAAATGTATCACTAGTCATTTTAAACAATGCCACTTTATATAATGTTTACATACCCAATATTACTCATCTCATATGTATACTGTACTCTATACCATCTACTGCATCTTGCCTATGCCGTTCGGCCATCGCTCATCCATATATTTATATGTACATATTCTTATTCATTCCTTTACACTTGTGTGTAAAAGGTAGTTGTGAAATTGTTAGATTACTTGTTAGATATTACTGCGTGGTCGGAACTAGAAGCACAAGCATTTCGCTACACTCGCATTAACATCTGCTAACCATGTGTATGTGACCAACAAAATTGGATTTGATTTGAGGGATAACATCCTCTGCATATTCCTGGTCTCCCACAGTGGATATCCAATAATACAACATTTCTCTAACGTTGTGAAAACATCATCACGGACGTTGAGTGAGTTTGTGAATCTCAGTGTGAAGTACTGGTTTTATGAACAGACAATGCCATATCTGATGTAGCGTCCCCTTACAGGCTGCTAGAACTTTCTTGTCCCCTAGATGGAGTGCAAGACTGTCTGAACCAGTCCATTGGAAATATTGAGAACATTTGCAGTTATTTTGGTTATACTAGAAACTAGTGTCAGGGTCTTCTCAGCCAAACTACTTGGTAAATGTTCATTACACAGAATAAGTGTAATCACAAACAGCTTGTGAAAGACTTAAAGAGGATGTCATACAGGTTTGTATGGTGTCTAATAATGAAACTAGCATACTGAGCCAACTAGAGCCAAAAGCATTTCCTGCTATTGGTAAAGTACTTTACTGCACACTCCTACCTCGCTGAATCATTGCGATAACTGTGGTAAATGTTCTCCTGGTGTACCTCATGCATACATACTCTCTCTCTCTCTCTCTCTCTGTGTCTCTCTAATAGGCTTTTCAGTCTTAGTGAGTGTAAGGATGGATACCTACAACCTTTCATATGTCAATGTCACTGGTTGTCCTACCTCTTTACAGCTCATCTCAGTAAGCGTATTACATTACCTAACCCTTTGATGTGGTTATCACACAACCGGTAGGGAAACACATAACTAGGCATTTGACTCTACCATTAAACATATTTTCCCACAACCCACTGCTTACAAAGTGTGACTTTCAATCTAACTAAAGTATCTCACTCTTAAATGTTACACCAGTCACAGTCTGCTGGTTCACATACAAACAGAGGTTTCAGGCAGACTTTATTTAAAGTATCATAGTCATTCATTCTAGGGTACATATGGAAAGTCTGTGCTATTGGCTGGACAGTATTTCATTGTCTGTGCTGATTTTGGAGTGTTGGTCAGTTTGTATTGTATGACCACTAGATGGGGTTGGCCAACAGTAGCAGGCATGTTTCATATATTTTTTTATGCGACTGATAAATGTAAAGTTAAGTATCTGAGGCAAGCCATGAAGATGAATAATTTATCATACACATAAATTTTAAATTTCATTTCCATCTCAGAGCCCACATTCATATGAATTGATATTCATTCATTTTCTCAGCCTCAGGCTTTTACGTGACACTACAATATAACCTCTATAATCATGCAGTCAATTTGAAAATGTGTGTATATATTGGACAAATCCCATTCTGTGAACACATTGTTCCCTATGAATGAACACATTAGAATAGGAACATCTTATCTCACTCAGAGTACTGATATGTAATGAGGTAGATTTAATACTGTCTTTGCAAGCTTATGCTTGAAAACGAATAAAATATAAATGATAAAACAGAATAAAAAAAAAAAATGTAATACTGTCCTAGTCTTTCAGCTGGCTGCAAAACAAGATCTGCTGCTGTTTTTATGACCCTAACTGGAGCCTTAAACATAAACGTTCATACTTATCTTGTATGTTTACTCTTCCTGTTGTCTAACCTCATCCACTCTCTCCTTTGTGTCTTCACAGGATGAGAATAAGGCCGCTAAAGCCTCTCTAAAGTCATCCAAGGTGGCAGAGAATGTAGCTGAGGGCTGCTCTGTGGAAGGGGGGCTGGAGCAGATCCCTGAGGAGGGGGGCGAGGCGGCGCTCACTGGCCTCAACTCAGACGAAGAGGTGGAGATCGAGGAGATCATCGAAGAGTCCCGGGCGGAGAAGATAAAACGCTCCAGCAAGGCGCGCGTGGACCACATCAAGAAGGCCTTCTCCAAAGAGCAGAGGGAGAAGAGAGCGCAGAAGACCAAGGACAACCTGGAAAAGACCAAGCAGAAGACCAGGGATAACCTGGAGAAGACCCGGCAGAAGACTCACGACAAGCTGGAGAAGACCAAGCATAGCCTGGAAAAGAAGATGGGCAAGCTGGGCAACAAGATGACCCCTAACATGGAGCGGAAGGAGAAGTTAAAGGGCTCCAAGGAGATGTTGAAGAAGTCTCTGACCCCCGACCACACCGTCTACGCCCGCTCCAAGACGACCGTGTACCGCGTGCCGCCCTTCACCTTCCACGTGAAGAAGTTCCGGGATGGAGACGTGGAAGTGGTGCACACAGAGGGCACAGAGATGGTGGAGGTGGCCGAGAATGAGGCCCTGCAGGCGGGAGAGGGAGACGTGGAGGTGGAGGAGCTGGTGAGAGTAGTAGACACCCCAGAGATGGCTGCTGTCCTGGAGTTGGATGAAGAGGAGGAGGAGCTGGTGAGAGTAGACACCCCAGAGATGGCAGCTTTCCTGGAGGTGGCTGAGGACCAGGTGGCAGAGCATCTGATCAGGCTGGAGAGTAAGGTCCCTGTGGTGAAGACAAGCATGAAGACAACCAGCAAATAACTCTGTCTACAGGGCCCAGCAGGATTGGAAGAATGATACAATAGAGGGATGAGGAGACAGAGGAGAAGAGAGAGGGGGAGAGTAAAGAAGAGGAGAGAAACATACTACATTTGGATGACAGTGACACAGCATGCATGATAAGGACTGTCGGGACAATGTTCACAATCTACTCAACTTATAATAAAAATGATAATGACATAATATGCCATTTAGCAGATGCTTTTATCCAAAGCAACTTACAGTCAAATGTGCCTACATACATCTTGTTTGAGAAAAAAAAAATATGCATCAGGAATTACTTTCAATGTAGTATGTGCTGTTCTAGACAACAACAAAAAAAAGTTTAACCCCGCATTTTTGTTTCTTCCTTACATATTTTCTTGTCTTTTAGTTTGTGAATGACTCTGGTTGGTCTAGTCTGGGATATTGCTTGTTGATATAATTGTGTTGTTGTTGTTGTTGTTGTTTTTGAAATAGAATGACCACAATGCTAAGGGAATAAATAGTAGTTGCTATTGTGATTTGATGTACAATAATTGCTAACGTAGGATAAACAGTACATAACAATGTATATGGAAATATCCCCCACTGGGCACAGACGTCAATTCAACATCTGTTCCACGTTGGTTCAACGTCATTTCATTGAAATGATGTGGAAACAAAGTTGTTTCAGCCAGTGTGTGCCCAGTTGTGGTGGTATCTTGAGATTTTCTGATTTGATGATCAGTGGTCATGTGATGTGCAGGTCAGAGAAATTACGGTTTGACAAATGAAGAGCAAGAGCACACACTGGAAACACCAAAAGATGGTTTCAACGTGCATGGGGAGAGACACAGGGGACCGTCTTTTCCTTGACTGAAGAGTTTACAGATCGGTTAAACAAATGCTCACAGCCATTTTGAGCAGCCAGCTTTCTACTGTAAGTGTGGGCATACACGCTCTGTCAACACGTCGTGGTTCTGAAAGGAGGAGATAGATAAGATCATGATAAAGATTAAGATAGTTTTCACTTTTCTTAGAGGAGCACTATGAAGCTTTTATTTCTGATCAACAGTGTGACCCTAATGGTTGATTGTTTTCATTTTGGAGGACTGAGGGGGAGGGTCACGGCAAATGCAATATTAAAAAAGAAGAGGAAGAGACTCAGTGATTGGCATAAATGGATTTTTTTTTGTGCGTGTGTAATGTTTCAGCCGCAATCTTGAGTCAATCAGGGAAAAACTAGTGTACCTTTAAATGATGTCATGGGGTTGATGGATGCCAGACGTGTGAAGTAATCCTTCTCTTTAATTATTTCTAAAGTTTTTCACGTAAAAAACAGGATTGCAACCGATCCTATTTTTTTGTTTTGAAATGGAGAACGAGAAGGATGAAGGATTAGTGACGACTGGAAAGAGATCTGAATTTAGTTGCATAGTTTTACCTTACTTTTTTAAAAAGAATGTTTCATTAAGTTTCTAAGTTGTACTATATTGTGATATCTGGAAAATAGTTATACTTCTCTCAGTTTTCAGTTACCAGTGTAACGACCAAACTACCTGGTTGTTACTAAGGCTGGTCACTGATGACAGGAGAATTACATTTTGAGCCGTCTTTTAATCAAAGGTTCCTAGTGCCATCGTTCTGTAGAAGTTCACTTTTTTCACTGTTTTTTCTCTCACTGTGCTTACATGATAATGTTCATTAAAAAATGTAATTGTACTGACACACATTGTACAAATGTATGCATGTATGCTCACAGTGCTACAAGAATCATACATGTACTGTACATATATGCTATAATAAGCACACACATAACTGTGTTAACCTGCCACATTACTGTTATTCCAGAGGCTTCTCTCCTGGAAGAGGAGTCTGTCTGAGATTGACAGAGCCTTGCTTATTGAATCTATCACCATGGCCACAGCTAATGACGGGATATATCCAGCACTTCACTGCATTGGGTGCTGTAATTGTGGGGAGAAAAAGGAGAGAATCTTGTAGGAACCCCTCCAGCACATGTCAATGTGCCAGGTGACAGTTAAATGAAAGTCTATAGTGGCATATAGAAATGTAAGCGCTATCCAATTTTGTTTGTGCCGGCAGCAAATTACAAGGGATTGTGAATGACATGGCAGTGTTACAAAGGTGAAAGAAAAAAGGACATGTCCGTTCCTGGACCTCAGTCTCTGTCTATTTGAATTACTTGTCAGCTTGTTTGTGCCTGTGTGGTCTGGCAAGGGTCTGATATAGGGAGACGATGGTGATTAGAATAGATTATTTGAGTTTGACGTGAAGTGAGACCAGTAAATGCAATACAAGCTAAAAGCTGTTGCCTCGTGTTCTTTCTCTACCTACAAGACATGCCTCTGGAAAACAAAGTAGTGAGACTAAGTACAGAAGGACTGAAAGCACACAGGGCCTAGCTCAAAGACAGTGCTACAGAAGGCTTTTCTACGTTTCTCCATAGCTCTCTGTGTCTGACCGACCTTGATGAAGGGGCCGGGGTAGGGAGGGGAGGTCTCTGTGGAACACCATTAGGATAATCAATGAGGCAGGATCCTGATTAAGGAGAGTGCTTTCTCTGAGGAGAGTGAGACGGAACACAGAGAGAGGATGTGTGTGTGTGAGAGAGAGATAGAGAGAGAGACAGAGAGTGAGAGAGAGGGGGGGCAGTGTGATCATGTGGAGCGAGAGGTCAGTGCAGAGAGAAGGAGAGATGATGCAGTCAAAAACAAAATCTGTAGGTCTTTGTGCAGTTCATATTTTGTGTTTACTTCATTTTTTTACAAGGCTGAAATGGATTCTCATGACATAAATGCCAAGGCCAATACTGAACACACAGATACGTTAAAGATTGACCAAGTTTTTGTCTAACACAAGCTAAGTTTACCACCATCTCTAAACACTCCTCATCTCCCCCAACTAACCGAGGAGATTAATAGCATTTCCTGCCTTCTTCAGGAGAGAGTGGAGATACAAACAGTGACTGCTCATCTTTCAACTGTTTAATTTATTTGCCATGTAGTGTAGTCTCACAGCATTGTCAGTCAATATGCAGCTCTTTGTAAAATGATCAGACAAACTACTGCAGGTTACCAGGGTTGGAGCCAATTCCATTTAAATTCCAGTAAATTCAGAAAGTAAACCAAATTCCAATTCCAAATGTTCCTAACTGAAAAGCATTTGAGATAATTGGAATTTCAGTGTACTTCCTGAATTGTCTGGAATTGAAATGCAACTGACCTCAACCCTGCAGGATACTGTACATATCCTGATTACAAGTATAGAGAACGTAGCACTGCCATTTTCAACTGAACTGAGATGATAATAGCTCCTCCCTATTCTTATGACAGATCTAATAATGAAGCTTGCTTTTTCTGTTGAATTAAATGACTATTTTTGTCTGACCACTTATATATCAATAAAAGCTATATGATTTACACCAGACTTTACCACTGTGATGATTGAATGTGTCAAAGTTCAACCCAATGCTATGTGAAGTGCAGACAGTACAGCTGTATTATAGACCATTACTACACTCAGATTAGTCACCCGGGATAAACAGGCCATTCATTTTCTTTTAATTGGTTTTTGGTTTTCACACCATGTGACCTGACTTGCTATGATTCTCATAACCTCAGTAATGTTTCTACTCTTGTTATTTCCCTGCTGAAAAGGGACACTCAAATGATGCTATTGGTCTCACAATGCACTATAATGACCCAGGCCTATAAGGTTAGCTACCTGAGAGATGACCACGCTCAAATTGATGGGCAATGCCGCACAAGAAAAATGTGAAAGTTCAGGAGCATAGAACCCTGTAATTCTTAGGTCCCATGAAACCAAGTAAACACGTTGATCAAATATTTAATTATTGCTGAACTGTTTGTGCTATAGCCTACATAGATGATGATGATGAAGAAGAAGACCACAGACCATATCCCCCAATTTTTATCAATGTAATAATGAATATGTCATATTTCAAATACTAGAATAAAATTGTTTTCACGCCTTGGTTAGAATATTTGTCGATGGCGAATACATATTGATTTGGGTAAAACATAAACATCAACGCCGTTCACATTTCTTCTTATTACACTTCTGATGACGTAGAGACTGCCAGTAATTCAGATGACTTCCAGTTCAGCTCTTCTTTTGGTAATTTCTTCTCCCGCTGCAAGGTCATGCTTGTAAATGCAATTTTCCCTACGTACGGAGGGAGTGTGATTTACATGGAACAGCCTCCATGTCGCGCGCAATGGACACTACACCCACAACCTCCCTTTAGCTTTAATCCCGCCTTCTTGCAATATCCTACACAAAGATTGGACGAAATTGTGTTCTCGTCTTCTGTTGCATCCTAGTTATGTCAATCAACGCTTTCTTGTCGTTTGTCTGCACTCATGTTGGAATTGGAAAACTAAGGGTCTGTGTGTACAGTACTGCGACATTGAAGTAGGCTAAAGTTACTGTAGTTGTGATTGTTAGAAATACAGTTTGGTTAAAAGTTCTCGATTGTCCTGTACAATAAGACATTTCGTTCTGGTGGTTTAAGGGTGGTGGCTGGCTACGATTTGACGGGATCATTTTTCTGACACTTTCCCGTGGACAGTAGGGTAAGTAGGCGGTCGCAGACCCCTTTGCTTTGTATCATGTATACATCATATTGTGGTTGGGCCTTGAGAGTAAAGTTTAAAAAAGTGTTACACAACACATTATAGTTGTGTGTAGTGGGCGAGCAGCATCAATGTATTATCAGATTGAGAATCTCACTCGACACAAAGTAACTGGAGCTACGTCCTCCATGCTATTACATAAATCGCCAAAAGTTTAATCACACTGTTTCGCAAATAGATTAGGCCTACCAGTCGTTGCAGCTGTTGTTGGTTATACGTTTGCTTTCAAAGGATAGCATACGCCGACCGTTTATGCCTAATTATTGTGATGATGTGCTGGCCATTTCTTCAAGGATGATATTGCACATTTTCTGAAGTTGCGAGTGCAACCATGATGGGATGCTGACTTCGGTCAAAGCCACATCCAGTGGTGCAGGATGTGATGACCACTCTCATGTGGGCATGTCACGGCCATTTGATCCATCAAACGGTGCTTGGGAAAGTCGTCACGTCAACCATGCATGCCTCCAGGTTTGCAACAACCAGTCTACAGTTTGAGGGATTACAAACACATACAGCCAGTGACGTGTATTAATGGGTGCCAAGGGAAGGCCAAAAATGACCGATAAAAAAACAAACATAACAACTGATTTCGTCTCTGTTTCATAATTTTCCTACGTTCAGCCTCTTGCGAATTGAATCTAACAGGAAGAATGCGTAGAGCGATCAAAACAGCGTCTGGCCTCGCTTGACAAGAAAAGTATAAGCAATTAGCCAATCAGCGTTGAGTTCAACTGTGAATGGTCCTGGCGCACCCCCTTTCGTTAGGAGGGTGAGTCAACATGTTTTTCTACTTGCACGAAGGTGTACACACACACACACACACACACAGAGAAATTAGAACCATAGACGGCTTACTTTAATTGGACTAAATTGTTTTTGGTATCTTTTAGTTGTCACTGATGATGTTGAAGTTGAAATGTTGCTGGAATTGTGGAGGCAGCTACTGTTTTCTTTGTGATTTGCGGTAACTCTGGTTTTAAATCAATAGTTGTTTAGTGGTCTGAAAATGTCGGAAACATTAACTTGCTTGACCATGCTGTAGGTCATGTTACTGTACATGCAATATGCTTTGTGGATTTCACTGGACAGAGGTAGCTAACCGGTTTTGTGATAAAACAAAGGTGTGGTTGAATTTATTCTGCCACTGTGTCTTCTTATTGTCTCGGGCCTTTAGGCCTACAGTACCAGTCAAAAGTTTGGACACACCTACTCATTCCAGGGTTTTCCTTTATTTTTTACCATTTTCTACGTTGTAGAATAATAGTGAAGACATCAAAACTATGAAATAACACATATGGAATCATGTAGTAACCAAAAAAAGTGTTAAACAAATCAAAATATATTTTATATTTGAGATTCTTCAAAGTAGTCACCCTTTGCCTTGATGACAGCGTTGCACACTCTTGCCATTCTCTCAACCAGCTTCATGAGGTAGTCACCTGAAATGCATTTAAATTAACAGGTGTGCCTTGTTAAAAGTTAATTTGTGGAATTTCTTTCCTTAATGCGTTTGAGGCAATCAGTTGTGTAGTGACAAGATAACCCTATTTGGTAAAAGACCAAGTCCATATTATGGCAAGAACATCTCAAATAAGCAAAGAGAAGTGACAGTCCATCATAACTTTAAGACATGAAGGTCAGTCAATCCGGAAAGTTTCTTCAAGTACAATCGCAAAAACCATCAAGCGCTATGATGAAACTGGCTCTCATGAGGACCGCCACAGGAAAGGAAGACACAGAGTTACCTCTGCTGCAGAGGATAAGTTCATTAGAGTTGCCAGCCTCAGAAATTGGCAATTAACTGCACCTCAGATTGCACCTCACAGAGTTCAAGTAACAGGCACATCTCAACATCAACTGTTCAGAGGAGACTGTGTGAATCAGGCCTTCATGGTCTAATTGCTGCAAAGAAACCACTACTAAAGGACACCAATAATAAGAAGAGACTTGCTTGGGCCAAGAAACACGAGCAATGGACATTAGACCGGTGGAAATCTGTCCTTTGGTCTGATGAGTCAAAATTTGAGACTTTTGGTTCCAACCGCTGTGACTTTGTGAGACGCAGAGTCGGTGAACGGAGGATCTCTGCATGTGTGGTTCCCACTGTGAAGCATGGAGGAGGTGGTGTGATGGTGTGGGGGTGCTTTGCTGGTGACACTGTCAGTGATTTATTTAGAATTCAAGGCACACTTAACCAGCATGGCTACCACAGCATTCTGCAGCGATACGCCATCCCGTCTGGTTTGCACTTAGTCCCACTATCATTTTGTTTTTTTAACAGGACAATGACCCAACACACCTCCAGGCTGTGTAAGGGATATTTTTTATTTTTTTATTTATATAAATTTTATCCCCTTTTCTCCCCAATTTTCGTGGTATCCAATCGCTAGTAATTACTATCTTGTCTCATCGCTACAACTCCCGTACGGGCTCGGGAGAGACGAAGGTCGAAAGCCACGCGTCCTCCGAAGCACAACCCAACCAAGCCGCACTGCTTCTTAACACAGCGCGCCTCCAACCCAGAAGCCAGCCGCACCAATGTGTCGGAGGAAACACCGTGCACCTGGCCCCCTTGGTTAGCGCGCACTGCGCCCGGCCCGCCACAGGAGTCGCTGGAGCGCGATGAGACAAGGATATCCCTACCGGCCAAACCCTCCCTAACCCGGACGACGCTAGCCCAATTGTGCGTCGCCCCACGGACCTCCCGGTCGCGGCCGGCTGCGACAGAGCCTGGGCGCGAACCCAGACTCTGGTGGCACAGCTAGCACTGCGATGCAGTGCCCTAGACCACTGCGCCACCCGGGAGGCCCTTGTGTAAGGGATATTTGACCAAGAAGGAGAGTGATGGCGGGCTGCATCAATTACCTGACCTCCACAATCACCTGACTAAAACCCAATTGAGATGTATTTGACCTTTTATTTAACTTGGCAAATCAGTTAAGATCAAATTCTTATTTGCAATGACGGCTGACCCCGGCCAAACCCTCCCTTAACCCGGACATGGCTGAGCCAATTGTGCGCCGGCCTATGCGACTCCCGATCACGGCCGGTTGTGATACAGCCCGGGATCAAACCAGGGCCTGTAGGGACGCCTCTGGTACTGAGATGGTTTGGGATGAGTTGGACCGCAGAGTGAAGGAAAAGCAGCCAACAAGTGCTCAGCATATGTGGGGACTTCTTCAAGACTGTTGGAAAAGCATTCCTCATGAAGCTGGTTGAGAGAATGCCAAGATTGTGCAAAGCTGTCATCAAGGCAAAGGGTGGCTACTGTGAAAAATATAAAAGAAATGTTGATTTGTTTCACACTTTTATTTGGTTACCACATGATTCCGTATGTGTTATTTCATAGTTTTGATGTCTTCACTATAATTATACAATGTAGAAAATAGTCAAAATAATGAAAAACCCTGGAATGAGTAGGTGTTAACTTTTGACTTGTAGTTTACATATCACGGTCGCAAGGCATATGAATTAACAGGTTATAGAGCAAACAACTCAATTATCACAACACAGGTTGTGATATGGCTTTTTTCTTTTTTCCTGGCTTAGCTTCCCGAGTGTTTTTACACACACACACACACACACACACACACACACTGTTCTCATGACATCATTGCTCACAGAATGGGGGACTGGGCAGAAGCACATGTAAGAAAAACCATGTGCCAAATAGGATGTAGTACGGCTTAGTGGGGAAAAAGTCCCTACATGCATACAATCGTCCTATTTGTCATCATTAAGTTGTTTACATAGCATTGGCGAGTGAATGTAAAACTGTAAGGTTGTCACTGATATTGTTCCTTGTCTTGTCCCATGCTCTAATGACACTGCATCAGGAAACACTTACCGGAATAAAGTAATGCATTTTCCTGGAATCTCTTCCTCAAATAATGTTTCCATTGTTCAATGTTCTCGTTTAGCTTTTGTGGTGTTTTTATGAGGGTGCTTTTATGATAACTCAAAGGTGTTTTTCTCTTGGTGTTTCCTGAATATTATGTCTAAATATCATTGTTTTAAATTGCTGGGTTTATAAAAAAAAAAAACCTGGGCCCAGTTTATCTAAACATTTAATCCAGAACAAAATTATCCTGTGTTGTCAAATTTCCCCATTTTCAAATTTGTTCGCTGTTTAAAAAGACACAAAGACAATATTTCAACCAAATGTTATGGTATCATATAACATGATCTGTGTTGTAGCATATGATGTGGTTAGAGATTTGCTTTCATTTTGTCTTCAAACTACATCCAAAAATGAGGACGGACCACATCTGAAGGGGGAGCAAAACACAGGATCATTTTGATCTGGAAAAGCTGGGCCCTGGTGACTTAAAAGAAAAGCAACTGCTTACTGCATTGAGTAAGACTTTGATACTGTAGTGATGTGTAGAAATCTGTCATACCTTCTCTCTGCCTGAGTTAGAGAAAAATGGTGTTTAACAGTTCACCGCACAACAATGGTACAATGACAATGCTAGTTTTTAGAAAGTAAGATACAGTAACATTATTTCTGTTACATAGAAAGTACTAGGCCCATGCCTATGTGGCTGCTTTCATGGCCCTCATGACTGACGCTTTCTAGTACAATTGTTATCTTTAGCTGAACAATGCAGACTAGGTTCCGTGAAAGGCTGATCCCACCTCCCGTACTGTACAATGTACAGTACACCACACTCTTTTAGACAGTGTTTAGACATGCAACAAATGTTTTAATGGTGTAGCCTACCCATAGTGGCTGCAGAGAGATACTGGTGATTTAAATGAGTGCTGCCTTGCTGCAGTATGGAATGTTTCCTGTTCTTGAGACCTACAGTTCTCTCAACACAGGCTCAGTGAAAGTCAGTTCATGTTGACTTGCTTCTGTAGGCCAAGGCTGTAGAGATCCCCAGGCCTGTCTGGTGTTGTGCCACTGTTCACACAGCTGTGTTGTTAACCCTGGTGGAGCTCGGTGTTTCTGTGGCTCTGTCGTCTGCCTGTGCATTCCACGCCACTCTGTAATGGGAATGATGGGACAAGTGCTGCTCAGACAAAAGCTCTGCTCTTTTTCAGTTGTGTATGGAGAACTATAGTGAAGCCAGCAATCTTTATAGGTACTGGTAATGCCCACTTTGAATATGATCTGAATCGAGTGGTGTTGTCATAGGTTCCTTTTCATTCTCTGAGTGTGACTGAGTATCGTTCTGAAATCCTTTCTGTAGTTAAAAGCTTAGCTGTTGATTAACTAACATGGGATCCATTTAAGCCCATGCACTTTGTATGACTTGAGGAAGTTGAAAGAAAACAACAAGTAATTGAATGGGAAGGTGACCGTTTGAGTTTTGACAGCTCAGCTGCTCTGTGTTGTGGTTTGAGTCTAGTTTTTGTATGTAGCACAATCTCACTCCAGGGGTGTATTCATTACGCCTTGCAATGGAAACCTTTTACCGTTAAAGAACCAAACGGAAGCAAACAAAGCAAACCAAACCAAAAGTGTTTGCAACAGAATCAGCGTAATGAATACACCCCAGGCAGGGTGATGCACCTGTTTCCGTCAGTGTAGTGAAAGAGGAATGAGGAAAGGTGACATGTCTAACATGTGAAATGAGTAGGGGTGCCCTCTAACTTTCCTAGCTTTCCTTTTCTCAAATAACCTTGTAATGTAGTGGACCCTCCCAGCAGAGTTTAGTAGAGCCCTGGGACGACATGTCACTCTAGCCTAAGCTCTCTCGAAATGAGCACCTGAACAAACCCTGGAGCAGGTATTCAACCAATATGAATGTCACTCCATAATCAATACATCTCAATAGTTTAAACATCAATGGCCAATACATAATACATCTTAACATATCAGGACATATTTATCACACACAGTCAACGGATAGCGATATTAGGGAAACACCCCTCAACATAGAACATACTAATTACTGAGCATGCAAACCTGCTAGGTATATATGCAGACGTGACCGACCCTGTCGCACTAGTCTGAACCCGCGGTGGTGAGTGCAGAGCCCTATACTACGTACCTGGTTTGAGGAGTTAGCAAGAACTTTGGTCAACTAAGTTCATCTCGAGATAACCAGTACCACGAAAGTGGCTCACGTTTTAATCAGGCGCAGTGCTGTGAAAAAGTATTTGCCCCCATTTCTAATTGTCTCTACTTTTCCATATTTTTGATACTGAATGTTATCAGATCTTCAACCAAAACCTAATATTAAATAAAGGGAACCTGAGTGAACAAATAACACAACAATTACATATTTAATTTATTTCATTAAAAAAAGTTGTCCTGTGTGAAAATGTAATTACCACCTTGCACTCAGTAACTGGTTGTGCCACCTTTTTAACTGCAATGACTCCAACCAAATACTTCCTGTAGTTGTTGATCAGTCTCTCACGTTGCTGTGGAGGAATTCTGGCCCGCTCTTCCATGCAGAACTGCTGTAACTCAGTGACGTTTGTGGGTTTTCATGCATGAACTGCTCGTTTCAAGTCCTGCCACATCTCAATTGGGATAAGGTGTGGATTAGGCCATTTCAAATTTGTTGCTTTTTAGCCATCTTCATTAGAGGTCGACCGATTTATGATTTTTTCCCCAACGCCGATACCGATTACTGGAGGACCCAAAAAAGCCTATACCGATTTAATCGGACGATTTTAATCGTAAGTTTTATGGGGGGGGGGGGGGGGTTAGAATTGTAATGTATTTATTTATTTGTAATAATGACAATTACAACAATACTGAATGAACACTTTTATTTTAACTTAATACAATGGTTCAATAAAATCAATTTAGCCTCAAATAAATAATGAAACACGTTCAATTTGGATTAAATAATGCAAAAACAAAGTGTTGGAGAAGAAAGTAAAAGTGCAATATGTGCCATGTAAAAAAGCTAACGTTTAAGTTCCTTCAGAACATGAGAACATATGAAAGCTGGTGGTTCCTTTTAACATGAGTCTTCAATATTCCCAGGTAAAAAGTGTTAGGTTGTTGTTATTATAGGAATTATAGGACTATTTCTCTCTCTACCATTTGTATTTCATATACCTTTGACTATTGGATGTTCTTACACTGGCAATACTAAAGTGCAACAGTATAGCTTCCGTCCCTGTCCTCGCCCCTACCTGGGCTCGAACCAGGAACACATCGACAACAGCCACCCCCGAAGCATCGTTATCCATCGCTCCACAAAAGCCGCGGCCCTTGCAGAGCAAGGGGAACAACTACTTCTAGGTCTCAGAGCGAGTGACGTCACCGATTGAAACGCTATTAGCGCGCACCCCGCTAACTAGCTAGCCATTTCACATCGGTTACACCAGCCTAATCTCGGGAGTTGATAGGCTTGAAGTCATAAACAGCTCAATGCTTGAAGCACAGCAAAGAGCTGCTGGCAAACGCACAAAAGTGCTGTTTGAATGAATACTTACGAGCCTGCTGCTGCCTACCACCGCTCAGTCAGACTGCTCTATCAAATATCATATCATAGACTTAATTATAACATAACACACATAATAATACAAGCCTTTGGTCATTAATATGGTCAAATCCGGAAACTATCATTTCGTAAACAAAATGTTTATTCTTTCAGTGAAATACAGAAACGTTCCGTATTTTATCTAACGGGTGGCATCCCTAAGTCTAAATATTGCTGTTACATTGTACAACCTTCAATGTTATGTCATAATTATGTATACGGTAATTCTGGAAAATTAATTACGCAAGAGAAGTGACACAATTTCCCTAGTTAAAAGAAATGAATGTTAGCAGGCAATATTAACTAAATATGCAGGTTTAAAAATATATACTTGTGTATTGATTTTAAAGAAAGGCATTGATGTTTATGGTTAGGTACACATTGGTGCAACGACAGTGCTTTTTTCACGAATGCGCTTGTTAAATCATCACCCGTTTGGTGAATTAGGCGGTGATTCGATGAGAAATTAACAGACACTGCATCGATTATATGCAACGCTAGATAAACTAGTAATATCATCAACCATGTGTAGTTAACTAACGATTATGTTAAGATAAGTTTAATGCTAGCTAGCAATTTACCTTGGCTTCTTGCTGCACTCGCGTAACAGGTAGTCAGCCTGCCACGCAGGCTCCTCGTGGAGTGCAATGTAATCAGCAATGCCGATAACCGATTGTTATGAAATTGTTGTTGAAATCGGCCCTAATTCCAATTAATCGGTCAACCTCTAATCTTCATGTAGACTTGATTGTGTGATTTGTATCATTGTCTTGCTGCATGACCCAGCTGCGCTTCAGCTTCAGCTCACAGACGGTTATACTTTTGACTCATCTGTCCATAGAACATTCTTCCAAGAGTCTTGATGATCAACCAGATGCTTTTTGGAAAACTTGAGTCAACTTTTTGGATGAGTCTCAACCAAACACCGCATTCCACAGTGAGAACCTCAACCTCATGTGGTTTGGCGATGCTTTGCAGCCTCAGCACTTGGGCGACTTGACTTAATAGAAGGAACCATGAATTCTGCTCTGTATCAGAGAATTCTACGGGACAATGTCCATCCGTCTGTAAGCTGAAGCGCAGCTGGGTCATGCAGCAAGACAATGATCCAAAACACACAATCAAGTCTACATGAAAATGGTTAAAAAGCAACAAATTTGAAGTTTTTGAATGGCCTAGTCAAAGTTCAGACCTAATCCCAATTGAAATGTTGCGGCAGGGCTTGAAAACTCTCAAATGTTGCTGAGTTAAAGCACTTCTGTGTGTAAAAAAATAAATAAATGGTAATGACAGAATGCATTTAACTTCACGCACAGTAATACTTTTGTATGACTTCAAGGGATACTTTGTCAATGTATCTACTTCTCCAGAGTCAGATGAACTCGTGGATACCATTATTATGTCTCTGCGTACAGTTTGAAGGAAGTTGCTAACTAGCTGTAGCGCAATTGATAACTAGCGTTAGCGCAAGGACTGGAAGTCTATGGATATCTGCTAGCAAGCATTGGCTGCAGGCTGACTTTGGTTGTCAATTGGACGGTGTTTCCTCCGACATATTGGTGCAGCTGGCTTCCGGGTTAAGCGGGCGGGTGTTAAGAAGTGCTATTTGGCGGGTCATGTTTCGGAGGACGCATGACTTCGCCTCGTTGGGGAGTTGCAACGATGAGACAAGATCAAATTTGGGGAGAAGAAGGGGGTAAAATACAGCAACAAAAAATCTTTAGCAAAAGGTATATGCTTGTTCACGCTAGCAACATAACAAACAATGGCAAACATTTGCAATTTATCACTGGTGCTCTCCAGTGTACATCATCACAAGCTTTTTTTGTGTGATCTTGTGGCTCTAAACCTCTGCTTGCATTAGACAAATGATTTGACTGACTTCATCATATTTGTGGAATCGACTGGAATTATAAAATGTTATTTGTTGGCCTTATTCCAGTCTGACAGGAAGTGGACAGGGTAAGGAAAGTACAGGGGAAGTAAACCAGGATTGCAATCAAATCTACCAATTGCCAATAAAAGCAGTAAAGGTCACAGGCAATTTCAACTCATTGTTTCACCTGCGTAGGACAAGAGGAAGTGACATGTTTATAAATGAGGATTCATCCCAAATGGAAACCTATTCTCTATAGTGTACTACTTTTGACCAAGGCACAAGACAATCTTGCCATTTAGGACGCAACCCTCGGTTTCTCTGCAAAGCAAAATGCGGTTGGAGCATGTTTGTTCACCTGTTATCCAAGGAATTGAGTCTTTGTGATTTGGATAAGTTCTGTTCTCTGAATCTGTCAATGGAGCATATCAGATATGAGGACGCAAAGCATGGAAGAAATATCAAATCCCATGATTTTAAAATGTTACCCTAACTATACAGTTTGCTCCTCTGTTTCTCTTCTCAATTTCCTTACATCTAGCCTACAGTACAAAATGGTCTTGCTACTGTATAGGGAATTGTTATCAGGACAGTTGTAGCCTAACCACCACCTTGCAAGTTATTGTGCATTTGAGCTACTAGGAGAACGTTGTTCCTTCCTGTGTCCAGTAAAATGAGAATGGTGGCAGATGTTTGTTGATGACTGTGTGATCTCTCAGGGCTCTGTAGTTCTCTACCTTTTCCCTGGTTGTAATTAGGATTTTGTCAAGGCTTTCAGGAAGTACACTGTCATTTAGGAAGAATACCAGGCCTGGGTTAGCATGGCTGCTCAAATAACTCACTGAAATCATGACGCTGTTAGTGGAAAATCACTTTCACTTTGAAAATATAATTACAGTGTTATGGAAGGAATGTGGAGCAGAAACCTTTTTGTGCTAACATGCAGACGGTGTCATCTGCATTACATGGCCTACATAATTCAATGGTTTGTTGACGATGACAACAGTGACACTATATTCAACTGGGAATGAATATCAATGATGTGGTTCCTGTTTACTTTGAAGTCTGAATAGTTCTCTTGTAATGCTGAATACATCTGCTAGCATCAGACCTGGGCTGGAGGGAGACCAAAGGGTTTCTATCTGGCTCACCTCGCCCAACGCCAGGGTTTATTTTGGTCTATGTTTCTCGGTGAAGGCTGTGTGTTGAGTTCAACAGGATGTTTCTGTGTTTATAGGAAGCTGGCTGAGGTACCATCAGATACCTTGTATTTTGGTTTCTGAGGTTTTCCTGTCAGGGTGAATATGACGTGTCTATACACGCTCTCATCAAATTCAAGACAATCGGAGTTAAAACAAATCAAATGATCAAGGTATTGGAAATGTTTCAATGTATAAACATACTGTACGATGGCCTCAAGGTTTCGTCCTGCGTTGGCTAGCTGTCAAGAGCCGATCATTGTCTCGAGACCACAGCTGTTCCCCTCATTAGTATCTAGCTTCCTTGTGTCTTCCTTGCGTTGCATTTCTCTCTCAAACTGTTTCCTTGTGTGTGTCCTATACAGGGTTGTGGAGGCAGCCGGCAGCATGGCCCAGTGGAACCAGTTGCAGCAGCTGGAGACCAGGTATCTGGAGCAGCTGTACCACCTGTACAGCGACAGCTTCCCCATGGAGCTCCGGCAGTTCCTCGCCCCCTGGATCGAAAGCCAGGACTGGTGTGTATTTTCCTAGTTCCTGTTCACAACATCACTACAGAATGGGTACCTAGTACCTACGGTTCACTAACACCACTGCTGCTGGCAACACTCGGCAGGATAACGTGGCTCGTTTGTGGTGCTTGCTCGTTCTGTTTGTTAACAGTGGGGAAGGAAATATGTCATCCGCTCACACTCATTGTTTTCAAAAATGTTGACTTTAGTCATTAGTGTGGCATTCTACAATCGTTTTGATTTATTTTGAAGTAGCATCAACAACTTTCCAGCTAGACTGTTAGCAGGGAACACGTCAGGGAACAACACACAGGAAATGGTTGACCTCATTGGCATCTCATGATGGCAAGTTGTCAGTTCTGCCAGGAAAAAAGGGTACTTCCATATGAATTCAATTTCTTTTTGATAGCACCCCTTTCGATTCGAACAAAACCTTCCATACACATTTTGCCCGTTGCGGAAGTGGTCAGAAAGTGACTTTTTGGACCTGAATGCCAAAACCTTCAAGGGGTTTTAAGGTTCTCAAAGTTGACCTATTTTGCATACCCCACCATACCATGAGACACGTCTTCATCACTGGAAAAGATAAACGGCGGAGATTAATTTAAAAGCTTACGAACAGGGTTGTCAAACTATTTTATCATTTCATTTTTTAACCTTTAACGTCAATTATGAAAAAACGCGTAAACTCCAGTGTTTTTTCATATTCGCATATGTTTTGGCTAAGAACATATTTTACATAACCTAAGGTTTTTACGTTGTGCCGCCATTGGTTGAGACACATGCTCTTGAATACAGGGTGGGTGTCATGTTTTGGCTGATAAATGTGCTCAAATGGGAAACTTTCAAATGGTACCATAAAGATGGTTGTAGGTCCACCCATCAGAGAATCTTTACTTAATGGGAATATGTTTAAATTATACTGTCAATCATCCATAAGAAACCTATTGAAATATACATAATAGAATAGACATTACCATTTTGACATTCGTTGGTGGGTGGACCGGCAGTCATCTTTGTGGTAGTAATTACACTGAACAAAAATATAAACGCAACATGCAACAATTTCAAAGATTTTACTGAGTTACAGTTCATATAAGGAAATCAGTCAATTGAAATGAATTCATTTGGCCCTTATTTATTGATTTCACATGACTCAAATATCTTTCAATCTTTCCTGCCAAATGGTTCTTAGTTTCATACCAAAGCAAATTAGATTCAGTGGGTCATATTTTCATAGATATAGAGATGTATAGATATATCATGGATATCAGTGCATTCGGAAAGTAGTCCGGCCCCTTTCCCTTTTTCCACATTTTGTTACGTTACAGCCTTATTCTAAAATGGATTACATTAAAACATTTCCTCATCAATCTACACACAATACCCCATAATGACAAAGTAGATTTTTAGAAATGGTCGCTTATTATAAAATTTAAAAAAAAAACTGAAATACCTTAACATTAGTATTCAGACCCTTTGCTATGAGACTCAAAATTGACAGTGCATGTCAGAGCAAAAACCAAGTCATGAGGTTTAAGGAATTGTCCGTAGAACTCCGAGAAAGGATTGTGTTGAGGCACAGATCTGGGGAAGGGTACTAAAAAATGTCTGCGGCATTGAAGGTCCCCAAGAACACGGTGTCCATCATTCTTAAATCAACAAAGTTTGGAACCACCAACTCTTCCAGGAGCTGGCCACCTGGCCAAACTGAACAATCGGCGAAGAAGGGCCTTGGTCAGGGAGGTGACCAAGAACCTGACGTTCACTCTGACAGAGCTCTAGAGTTTATCTGTGGAGATGGGAGATCCTTCCAAAAGGACAACCATCTCTGCAGCACTCCACCAATCAGTTCTTTGTGGTACAGTGGCCAGATGGAAGCCACTCCTCCGTAAAAGGCACATGACAGCCCGCTTGGAGTTTGCCAAAAGGAATCTAAAGGACTGTCAGACCATGAGAAACAAGATTCTCTGGTCTGATGAAACCAAGAATAAACTCTTTGGACTGAATGCCAAGCGTCACGTCTGGGGGGAAAAACAGGCGCCATCCCGACAGTGAAGCATGGTGGTGGCAGCATCATGCTGTGGGGATGTTTTTCAGGGACTGGGAGACTACTCCGGATCGAAGGAAACATGAGCGGAGCAAAGTACAGAGAGATTCTTGATAACCTACTCAGGACCTCAGACTGGGGCGAAGGTTCACCTTCCAACAGGACAACGACCCTAAGCACACAGCCAAGACAACGCAGGAGTGGATTCGGGACATGTCTCTGAATGTCCTTGAGTGGCCCAGCCAGAGCCCGGACTTGACCCCTAACAAACATCTCTGGAGAGACCTAAAATAGCTGTGCAGTGATGCTCCCCATTCAACCTGACAGAGCTTGAGAGGATCTGCAGAGAAGAATTTGAGAAGCTCCCCACATACAGGTGTGCTAAGGTTGTAGCATCATACCTAAGAAGATCCAAGGCTGTAATCACAGCCAAAGGTGCTTCAACAAAGTACTGAGTAAAGGGTCTGAATACTTATGTAAATGTGATATTTCAGTTTAAAAAAATATATACTTTTGCAAACATTTTTAAAAACCTGTTTTTGCTTTGTCATTATGGGGTATTGTGTGTAGATTGAGGGGGGAAAAAACAATTGAATCCATTTTAGAATACGGCTGTAACGTAACAATGTGGGAAAAGTCAAGTGGTCTGAATACACTGCGTTCGGAAAGCATCTGTGGATTTATTTTTTACAATGTGTTTGAGTAATAACTAGAGATATGAACATGTATTAGAGGCTAGGTTATACTATAGGTTGTTCTCAATACCCTACCTGGTTAATTAAATAAAGATAATAAAAGAAAAAAGGCATAAGCTTTCGCTAAACCACTCTCTATATGCGCTATGCAGGGCGTACGCAGCGAACAAGGAGTCCCACGCCACGCTGGTGTTCCACAACCTGCTGGGGGAGATTGACCAGCAGTACAGCCGCTTCCTGCAGGAGAACAACGTGCTCTACCAGCACAACCTGCGGCGCATTAAGCAGCACCTGCAGTCCAAGTACCTGGAGAAACCTATGGAGATCGCCCGCATTGTAGCCCGCTGCCTCTGGGAAGAGCAGAGGCTGCTGCAGACCGCCACCACCGCCGCACAGGACGGAACGACGTCTCACCCGTCTGGCACTGTGGTGACGGAGAAACAACAGATCCTGGAGCACAACCTGCAGGACATCAGGAAGAGGGTGCAGGTGAGACTGCATGTTTAGTCCAAAGAATATGTGGTTTTACACAGGCATGTTATTTAATACCTCATTTGATTTACATGCTTTGCTTTTTACTTTGCTATAGGATATGGAACAAAAGATGAAGATGCTTGAGAATCTCCAGGATGATTTTGACTTCAACTACAAGACCCTTAAAAGTCAGGGTGGTAAGTTTCACTTTTAATATTACATACAATTCTAGATTTCTTTTTATAGAATTCTATCGGAATTTATGGATAGGATATGAATCTGTTAGAGGCTCTAATTTTATACTCCACTACTACTATTTATTTAGCTTGTTCTTGTTTTGAAACTCTGACCCGCCATCAAATACTACCAAATATCACTGACTCTTAAATCTACAGATAACCCACCCAACTCCTCTCCTATTTGCTCAGAGTTGTCCCAGGACATGAATGGGAACAGCCAGGCGGCAGCCACCAGGCAGAAGATGTCTCAGCTGGAACAGATGCTGAGTGCTCTGGACCAGCTCAGGAGGGTAGGCCTCTTATACACCCCTCCTTAGTGTCCATCTGACCCTACATCGTACACCCCTTCTTGGAGGATCCTAATACCCTGAATCAGGATAGTCAGAATATCTGCGATAAGTAGGCTAAGCTAGTTGACATTCTGCTCGAACCTTATACGTGTGTGCAATAAATTACATAAACCTGCCTATTTACATGTTTGTTGAATGGTAAGCTGTAGAATTGGGTTAGTCATTCTCTAATTCTCAGCAGCAAGCTCAAACTTTCTGCCCCAAGCAGGCCTGCTTCCCTATCCGTTGCAGCCCCGACATAAACGTTTGGACTCAGCAGCAGTACCTTTCACTCCACATGCAGAGATCTGTATGTGTGTTGATATTAATGTGTGCTCGATCATTCATTTTCAATTGAGTTAAATTAATATTCATGCTGCTGTCAGGCACTAGATATTTATGAGCGAGATGAGGAGGGTGGTAATAGCTGTCAAATTTTGGAGAATGTGGGGCCGGAGAGTATTTAGTTAAAAATTTCCCTGAGGTCAAAATTGTAAAACAAATTCACTAATCATGTTGTCTAACATGATAATCATCCTAAGAATCATGCGCGAGGTATAATCATACCCTCGACGTTCGAGAACCGGGCCAGCAACCAGGAGGTTGTCGGTTTGAATCCTAGTGCTGGCGTGGAGTGAGCTGGCAACTGCAGGGTTGCTGGCAATCAATATTTCAGGTGCAAGGAAAAACTGCTCATTGGGTGCTGCACTGCGGCTGATGTCCATCTCGTGTGGATGAATAAAATATATCTTAAAAGTAATTCCAGAGCCCCCTGAATAGCACTTTAACACTGGTTATATCAGTGTCTGAAGGATGTGCTGTTGTCCCTCTGTTGTAGCAAATTGTTACTGAAATGGCAGGGCTGCTGTCAGCCATGGACTTTGTCCAGAAGAACCTGACAGATGACGAACTGGCTGACTGGAAGAGGAGGCAGCAGATTGCCTGCATCGGAGGACCACCCAACATTTGCCTGGACCGCTTGGAGACATGGTCAGTTACCATTTACATTTGACATTTTAGTCATTTAGCAGACGCTCTTATCCAGAGCGACTTACAGTAGAGTGCATACATTTTTATTACATTTACATACTGAGACAAGGATATCCCTACCGGCCAAACCCTCCCTAACCCGGACGACGCTATGCCAATTGTGCGTCGCCCCACGGACCTCCCGGTTGCGGCCGGCTGCGACAGAGCCTGGGCGTGAACCCAGAGACTCTGGTGGCGCAGCTAGCACTGCGATGCAGTGCCCTAGACCACTGCGCCACCCAGCCTTTACTTTCCACGTTGAAATCCATGACCGTACACCATCTCCCCCAACACTCATGTAGAGTAAACGTCAGAGGCCAAGAAGGAGAAGTTGTTATTTGTAGTCCATACAAGACACCATAAGATGAAATTGTAGTTCTAAATTTGTTTAACAAACAGGGTAGCACTGCCATAATGACTGACCTAGATGAACCTTTGTGACCTCTAGGATTACTTCCCTGGCTGAGTCTCAGCTGCAGATCCGCCAGCAGATCAAGAAGCTGGAGGAGCTCCAGCAGAAGGTGTCCTATAAGGGAGACCCCATCATCCAGCACCGGCCCGCTCTGGAGGAGAAGATAGTGGACTTGTTCAGGACCCTCATGAAGAGGTGGGGAGCTTCTCCAGATCGTTTGGATATTTATTATAGGATTGAATTTGCATAATATTCAGATGTTTTGGATACATGGCATAGCCTTTGGCAAATATGGAGATATTTTGACATTTTATTATGATGGGCATTAGATGAGGCTTCAGAGTTTTGTCTATCACAGACTTCCACCGTTGTGCCCTAATGCACCGCCTCTTATCTGGTCATTGTGTTGCAGTGCGTTCGTGGTGGAGAGGCAGCCTTGTATGCCCATGCATCCAGACAGACCACTGGTCATCAAGACAGGTGTGCAGTTCACCAACAAAGTCAGGTAAGAGGAGCTGCGGGACTCAATGCCACCAGTTGATGACGAAGTTGAATACAAAACTGCCTTATTTGATGTCTTTGGCGTTTGCTTTATGTGCTCTCACCAAATGTTATTTTCCAAAAATGTTCTCTCTTTTCAGATTACTGGTGAAGTTTCCAGAATTGAATTACCAGCTGAAGATCAAAGTTATTATTGACAAGTGAGTTTTGCATGCCTTGCGTCCATCACTCCCACGATCATGTCTGATTTGCATAGAACACAACGATCGACTCAGTCCCAGGGAAGGTGAATTGACCTCTGTTTGTTTCTCAGGGAATCTGGGGATGTGGCTGCCATTAGAGGGTAAGTTACTTTTTTATGTTACGTTGAAACCCTCTGTCTCCTAAGCTATCAATCTTAGAATGTCCCTTTTGCCATGGAGCCTGTGAATAACCTACCCCACCTGCTCTACCCTGCTTCTCCCAGGTCCCGAAAGTTCAACATCCTAGGTACCAACACCAAGGTGATGAACATGGAGGAGTCCAACAACGGCAGTCTGTCAGCAGAGTTCAAACACCTGGTGAGTGACTGTCTGTTAGTCAGTCTAGTGTGGTACTGTACAGTATGTGGCTTGACTGATAACTGCCCTTCTCTTTCAGACCCTGAGGGAACAGAGGTGTGGCAATGGTGGCAGGACCAACAGTGATGTGAGTCCCACACTCTATCTTGAATGCTCCTTTTCTTATGGTGACTGATGTAGCTATACTGTTCACTTAAACGTATCATTTTGGGAGTTTATATTACTATTGTCATGAGTATTGATAGTAGCAGTAGCATCAATCGACCTTTTAACCCTGACTGTCCTGTTCCTCCCCAGGCCTCCCTGATCGTTACGGAGGAGCTCCACCTCATCACCTTTGAGACAGAGGTCTACCACCAGGGCTTGAAGATCGACCTGGAGGTGAGACCTAGCTCCGCTCTCTACCTGTGTGCACACAGGCGGCCTGGGGGAGTTGCTGTTGTGCTTCCTGACTCCCAGGTGGTCTTTGTCAAGTCTCATTATGGCGACACCAAACACTCAGCATGTAGTCCCCTAACTCCACCTTAATCCTACGTCAACAGTAATTACATGGAGATTAGATATTTAAGGCCACGAGTTAGCTCTGCCACACACGCGAGCCAATAGACAAAATAGTCATTATCATTAGCTTGATGGTGCCCTAGGCTTCCAGGGGCCTGGCTCTGCTCTCCCCATGCACAGAATACCAATGAGCTGATTCAGTAATCACACTTGTTCTCCATGCTTTCCCTACTGTTGCTTCTCCTCGCCCCATCCTCCGTCCCATCCACACCAGGCCGGTGGAGCGTGTCCAGGGGTAATCCGTCTCTGACCTGCTCTACACCTCCCTTACCACCACCATGGTTCCTCCCTCTGATATCACCGTAGCTAGTCCAAGCCCCCTGCTGGGACACAGGAATCATTCATCTAATGGTTATGTCCTGCAGGGCTTAGTGCTTTGTGTTGAGCTCAACACTGCGGCGATGCCCCACCCTGAACACAGCAGTGTGAAAATGCATTAGCCAGGATAATTAACACATTAGCATTGAGAAATGGAGGGAAATTAGCGTGCGTGCGTTTGAGTGAGAGGGTTTGGCACACCCACGTTGTGAAATAATTTATCACAACACTCCGTCTTCTATAAACGACACCATTTAGCGAGGCGAGGAGTGCTGCTGTGTGATTGAAGACTTAATTCTGAGTGAGGGACTAAGCACTCCACGTCTCTGCTATCTCACTCAGGACACGGACAGCTTTTCCTCCCGTACGGCCGACTACTTTGTCACAGCAATCCGAAAAAATAATAGAATTAAAGGAATGTATTAAATGGCATTTCATGTCCGACTTGAATAGAATGACCAAACAACCTAGGTTAGTTTTGAAAGCCTGGCAAAATGTGCTTCTGCTCCATACGTATATCTTAATCGAGCCTACGTCCAGGTTAACCATTCTTCGTGCGTTTTCTCTATGGTCCATTAGACCCATTCTCTACCAGTGGTGGTCATCTCTAACATCTGCCAGATGCCCAACGCCTGGGCCTCCATCCTGTGGTACAACATGCTGACCAACCACCCCAAGGTAAGATGGCTATTGCCACCTCGCGTCAGACCGCTGTCCTGTAACTTCTGGCCCCCAAAATACAGTCTTACTGATGTCATCTTTACTGTGTCATACCTTCTTTGCATTGGCGTCTGTCTTGGAGAGGGTTAAAATGGGTGCGAAATCCACCTTGACCTCCTCTTCCTGTTGTCATGTCCTATAGAATGTGAACTTCTTCACCAAGCCTCCGGTGGGGACGTGGGATCAGGTAGCGGAGGTGCTGAGCTGGCAGTTCTCCTCCACCACTAAGAGAGGCCTGACCATCGAGCAGCTCACCACCCTGGCTGAGAAACTACTAGGCGAGGAACCTTTCTGTCTGCAACTTTACCTTCATCTGGATTGGATGGCTCCAAAGCAATAGAATGATGTCTATCACAGAACATTGAATGAGAGTCGGAATGAGTGTCCACTCCAGTAAATATATTTCTATGGATGGTCTGTATGGCGTCAATGCCTACTAAATGTGTTTGTGTTGTTCGTCTAGGGCCGTGTGTGAACTACTCTGGATGCCAGATCACCTGGGCCAAGTTCTGCAAAGTATGTCGTTGCCCAATCGGTCTCTCTTGATACGTTGTTATAGCTATCTATCTGTCGTAAACAGCTTCACAGTTTGAATTGATTAGTTCCTCCTTTGTCCTCAGGAGAACATGGCGGGTAAAGGCTTCTCTTTCTGGGTATGGCTGGACAACATCATCGACCTGGTCAAGAAGTACATCCTGGCTTTGTGGAATGAAGGGTGAGAGGTCGCTTCTGTTTGTTTACCGACTTGTTACTGGAACAGCTGGGCAAAATCCAAGTTGGAGGGAGTGGAGGTCATGCCATTGAGTTCATATGAGCACTGCTGAGAACTGTAATACTGAGCCGTTGAACACTAGATAGCGGGAAACTGGATTGAGGAGGAGTACAGGTTTTAGGCTTAATGCACAAGTGTCAAGTGTAATGTAGTTAAATTGTCTCCCTTTGTCTTTCTCTATCCTATCCGGTGTAAGTGACCATTAAAAAAAACGGCATATTTTTCTCTGTGCTCTCTTTCGGTCTGTGCAGGTATATTCTGGGTTTCATCAGTAAGGAGAGGGAGAGGGCCATCCTGAGCCCTAAGCCTCCTGGCACCTTCCTGCTGCGCTTCAGTGAGAGCAGTAAGGAGGGAGGCATCACCTTCACCTGGGTGGAGAAGGACATCAGTGGTAAGAGGACAGCGTTTTGGGCTGGCTGGCGCTCTGTCTGTCTTTGTCGCTTTTCTATTGTGCATGTCATTTGGTCTTTGTCTATGTTGCACATTATTTAGTTTAATCTCATTATTGCTCTTGTGACATGGTTTCATATCTCTCTCATTCTCTCTGTGTGTCTGTAGGGAAGACTCAGATCCAGTCGGTGGAGCCTTACACCAAGCAGCAGCTCAACAGCATGTCCTTTGCGGAGATCATTATGGGATACAAGATCATGGACGCCACCAACATCCTGGTGTCTCCGCTGGTCTACCTCTTCCCAGAGATCCCCAAGGAGGACGCCTTCGGGAAGTACTGCCGACCGGAAGCTGCTCCAGAGGCTGAACTCGGAGACCCGTGTAGTAGTAAGTCAATCAGGAAGTTGAACATATTGTTATGAAAACTGTGGGATGAGTTAATGGAAGAGGATCTGGAAGTACCTCCATAATGAATACTTCTTTACCGTTTTGGAGGTTGGTGCTTTGTGACATGGGGAATATTTTGATCTGTGTGTAAGTTAAAACATGTTCTGGTTTTCTCCCACAGCCATTCAACCATACTTAAAGACAAAGTTCATCTGTGTAACCCCGTAAGTATCCACTTTCCTTAAGAGCTGTTGGTGCTCAATTCCCTCACAGGAGTTAATGCTCCTAAGTGATTTCACACTAAGTTGTGTAATGGAAACTGGGACAGTCATGTTCCAAATTTTGATTTTATTTTTTCTACGAAATGTTTGAGTGTCCTCCACAACATCCCCTTGTTGGCTTCGTGTAAGGGGGGGGCGGGTGGGAGTTTTACCCTGGAAGAGTGGTTCTCAGATCGTGCCTATACAGTCATCACCAACAAACTGACTGACGGATTCACTATTAGTCAGTGTCTTTCCCTTATTTATACAGTCGTTGGTCTGGCCTGGGGACAGTAGAACAGGAAGCACAGGACTGTAGGCAGGCAGGAGCAAAGTGTACACATCTCTCTAGACAAAGCAGAGTGGAGGAAGCAAGTAACGATCCCCAGACAAGCATACAGATTACTTTAACACCATTACTTTAACACCACTAGTAGAACCAAAGAGAAAGTGTTCCTTGCATTTCTAGGGGAACAGACAGAGTGTGTGTGAGGTGTTCTGTAGCCCATGCAGTGCTCTCTATTCCGGGACGGAGAGGGTGTGTATGAGTTTAGCAGAGGGATCAGAAGGGTGTGTATACTGGCTAACCCAGGGGTGGAGGTACTGTTTTCGGTGGGTGTAGCAGTGTTGGAGAGGTTTGCTCAGTGAGAACCTGACCTATCTCTATAGGATTAGATGAGTATGTGTACTACATAGGTAGAGGTGTCTGTTTGGGTGGAGGGGGGTGTTGGAGAGGATTGCTCAGTGAGATCCTGACCTGTCTCCGTAGGTGCCCTTCCGTGTTCATGGACTTTCCGGACAGCGAGCTGCTTGGGAACGGGATATTCCCTGGGTAGGCAGTGGGGGGGCATGTAGGGCTGTGTGTGTGTGTTTCTCTACGTATGTGTGTGTGAGAGGGTGGGTGAGACTCAGACAAGGAATGGAGTAATAAGTCTCTCAGCCTCCTCATTTAGACCCCCCTCCCCCCCCGACCGTTTTGTTTCCAACTCACTGCCACTCTCCTTGGTTCTAACACCAGAGCAGCTTCCAGTCATATTCTATTCAGGCATTTTGAGTTGGGTTCATCCTACTTGAAGATGGCTTCCCTTTCCCGATCACATCCTCAATAGATCATTCACCTTTCAAACTCCCTGTAAGTCTATGTACTGGTGTCATGACCACTCCATTAAAATCAGTCCACACTGGCCATGTGTAGTTTACAGCTTGATAATGGTATCAAAACGGTCCCCACTTCAGTCCATTATGAACGGGCTAGAACAGCAGGAGGGGAGAAGAGGCTGTGGATTGATAGGCTGTAGACTGAAGGGCTCATTAGAAGTGCCTTCAGTGGAGATGAACTCCTAAAGCCCTAACGTTGGTCCTTCCTTTAGTTCTCCACCGCGGGAAGTTGGTGTCCCCTTAATTGGGGAGGACAGGCTCGTGGTAATGGCTGGAGCGGAATCAGTGGAATGGTATTAAATACATCAAACGCATGGTTTGATGCCACTCCATTCGCTCGGTTCCAGCCATTATTATGAGCTGTCCTCCCCTCCTACACTGTTCTCCACATATGACTATAGTAGTAGGTTGTTGTGAGACGTCATGCACTTTTTAGAATAGAATGTCGGTCAGGGGTGTAGAGGGTTTTGGTGTGTTTCTGCCCACTGGCCTGCTCTAACAAACTAGATTGTCTAGAATACTTGTCATTAACATTCCCACTAACTAACTGCTCTCCTTTCCCCCTTTCTTTCTGCTACTGTCGTCTAACTTCAGTAATTCGTTGTTCAAAAGGAAGCACATTGACACATAGTGGCTGAACTGTCCTAACCTGTCACTAATCTGACCCAGTCAACACTGAACTGCTTGAATCATGTATTTAAACTTGTAATACTGTGTGTACATGTAATAATGTGGAGTATTGTCCTTGTCTATGGTGACATAACAGCAGTGATAATGATAAAATAACTTGCGCACTGGCAGTAGACTTGACAGTTAGCTTATCGCTTGTGGTAAAAAGGACATAGAGATCTAATCACTATGATGTCTGTATGTGTGTTAACATATAGTCTTGGTTTTCTCCCTCTTATCCTGTATTGTCTTGTTGCAGCACCAACTCTGGTAACACCAGTGATCTGTTTCCCATGTCCCCTCGCACCCTGGACTCTCTGATGCACAACGAGGCTGAGGCCAACCCTGGCCCGCTGGGTAAGTCTTGACAGACACTAATACACACACGCACGCGCACACACACATGCACATACTCGTACTGTGCTTGCATGTGAAGCAAGGTTTAACTTGTTTTAATGGCAGCCCTCTTGCTTTCTGTCTTCCCAGACTCCCTCACTCTGGACATGGAGTTGAGTTCTGACGTGGCGTCACCCATGTGAAGAGATGAATGAACCAGACCAATTTTAAATATTTTAACTCCCCGTTTTCTTAAAAAAATATATAATCCACAGTTACCTCTGTCCCATATTGTGAAAGGGAACAAGATACATTACATTCTTTACCTTTCACCTTTACGCCTCAAACACACCTACAGTGTCATTGTGCTAAATGGTACGCAGCATCATCTGGATATTTGTGCACCAAATGTTCAACATTCACCTTCTGCTACCATTTCTGTCAAGCCATCGACGCATAGTTTGATGCATATTTTAGATGAAGGCAAATGCAGCGTTCCATTGGAAATGAATGTACTGTTGGTGTACCAGGATGCAATGACGCTATCAGTGTGATCGAGGCGTTGGTGTCAATGTTTTTGAAAAGCCACATCTCAGTCCCTGTGGGTGTTTCACAAAGTACCTTATTTAAATTGTAGATTTTTTTTAATACAAAAGTATATTTTTGTTTCCTTGACTTTCTTTTAAAATGGTTTTGATCTCAACCTTCATTTATGAACCAGCGCTTTTGTTTTTATAAGAATGCCTAAAGAGGAAGATTGCAGTCTAGCTTTTCAAAGATAATAAGTTATTATTTGTTAGCGTCATAGTTCTCAATTACCTATTCTATGATAAACTTTTTGGTACTCCGTCTGTCTGTTTGTGTCCCATGTCATTCTCTATTGAAGGGGACACCTGTATCTTTATTTTTATTTGATTGAGAAATATCCTGGTCCATTCTTTCCGGTTGTATCTTATTCCTTATTACAAAAAACCTGTATCTAGAATCTCACTGACACAATGAGTCAGTAATATGATGTGTTTGTAAAAAACAAGATGAGAACCAAGGTCGCTGGTGAATTTGTTAATTGAACATTCATTCATATAGGTAATTTATGTGAATGGTGCTGGTTTTTGTTTTAGGTGTCTGAAATGGCATTGATAATGACAGGATATTTCTCTTACCTTCTCTCCTCTCAGCCTGGGCTCAACCCCGCTCTCAGCTGGCAGGCAGCATGTCTCAGTTGAAGGGAAAATACTGATTCCTTCCCTGGATTGTAGAGCACGTTGATGTTTGTCATGAATCTTGCCCTGAGCAATTTCCGCTAGCTGGACCAGCTGCAAATTTAAAATTGGCGATGTAAACATTTACTTTTTTCCTTTAATTTAAGGTTAGGGTTAGGCATTATGGTTAGCAGTGTGGGTTAGGTTTGGGTTTAAAATACAATTTTATGACTGGCTGTGCCAGCTAGTGACCACTGCAGAGCTGCCTCCAGGGCAAGATTGATGACAATGAATGCCAACCTGCTATTGTAGATAGAAATGTACATTATTCTTTGGTGTTTTGAATTCATACACACCCCCTTGTCCTTCATAGTTTGTCATAATGAGAATACCACTTGTTGTTTTCATTAAACCATCAAAAATCAGATTATCATTGCAACAGTACTGCACTAGTCTGTGCCTAAATGGTTAAGGTAGTGCCTATCTCATACCGTATTAATGATTTATTTTAAGCTAACACTTGTATGTGTTGACCTGGGTTTTTTGGAGTTTGCATATTGTTAGTATCAGTTTCTAATATTTCACTATTCTGTTTGACTGTATATGGGTATCATGTGATGCCACATCATAAACAACCCAACACTTGTCCATCACTTCCTGAGTTAAGTGCTCAGTTGAATCGGTAATTGAGTTCACTCTGTAGATGTTATTTGAAAAAAAAGCTATCTGTAAATTATGCTGCAACTAATCTTATATTTGTTTAAAATCATAAAAAGAAAAAAAATGTATCTCTCATGGACTCATGTTTGCCTATCTTGTTATGCGATTTTCCATGTTTGAGGTCTTTTTTTTGTTTTTTACCGGTGAGCCAGTTGCATAGCTTAAATGTATCTGTACATATGCGTTTGCAAACAACCTATTCATAGGTTGCACCTCCGTCACTCTGTCGAATATGGTAGTGAGGTGAAGCCCACTGGCGGGCAGTGGAGGAGATGGATTTTGGGCGAAATTTTGCAAATTTTCTCATCGATTAAATATTTGATCTCAATACAGTTTAATGTTACTAAAACTAGAATATGTTTTGAGTGGACTAAGGTTTGTAGACTTTTTACCATTTGCAAAAGTTTTAAAAAGTCGCATTATTTAGGAAGAGTGCAAAGGCGAATTGAGTTCTGCACACGCGCACTTCAAAGTAGGCGTTCCCTAACGGAAATATGCAGATAATGCTAGAACGCGCCAATAGGATCTCGTGCTTAGCTCTGCCCACCTTGCCTGTTTTGCCCGCTGGCTCATTTGTTCCAATTGGAAACGACATGCTGGTCTATCTTGGTTTAGTTGTAAAAAAATCTTTGGTGATGCCCTAGAGTGGCAATAGCCTCCGTCCAGAAGGACTGACCTTAACTACTGTTTAGTCTGAACTACGCTATAGTGTCTGGAAATAAGATGACATTGCTGAAGTAGTCATATTTAGTAAGAAACAACTGCCAGCATTATCATGTCAATTTTACTTTAGGCAGTGTTATCATTTGCTAGCAGTTAGTCAAAAATGGCTAACAATGGTAATGTTAGCTAGCTAAAATCCGGTGTATCCCTTCAACTTTAGCTAGCTAACGTTATACTGCATCTAGTCATTCTGGGGACATCACAATGATGACAAAAGGTTTTCCTACTAATTATTTTGAATGTCGTTGTATTTCAAAGCAACTGTAATGCACTTGACAGAATCTTCATCGGTGCTCATTGACGAGGCATTGAGTGGAATGCTCAGTTGGACATCAATCCAAAACGAACATTCAAAACAATATTTTGACGGAACATGAATATGCACAAGGACAATTATTTATCTACACATCATTCGTCTCCTGACTGCATATTCTCTGAGTATTTACCTAACTATTAAAACACATATTGCTTAACGCGCCCGCACGATTCACGGTCGGTAGAGTTCGTGCATATTATGACGATGACATTTTGTGATGTTTTTGTCAGTTTTGGACTTCGGTGAGAGATTTTTCGGCTGTTTGGGCACAACATTTTGGGGGGAGGCAAACCGAAGTTCGGAGCCGGAATCTGCGCCCCTTCGTCGGTAATTGGTCAACAGTAGTTATTCTTCAATAAAGTATTTGTTGTCATTCAACGAGAGACGACTCGTTCGCACATTTTTTAATTTAAGATAACTGCACCAAACATCTTGGTAAGATGTAAAATTGCGCTACTAAGAACTCGACATTTAAAACGTTAACATTAATGACACATTTCTGGAATTACCTTAGATTAATTCGGAGTATTTTAAGGAAGTGGCTACAGCGTGTCAAAATGGACAAACACTACTATTGCCGCTTTTTCTCGTTTCTCACGCGAATGTATTTTAAGGGAGCATGCGAGTGCGCTCGTTCGGTTCGGTGTTAGCCGAACTGAACTGAAGCATGCTAACGCCTGAGTTGATCAGAAAACACTTGTATGAGTGATAGTATGTTGGATCAATAGGCAATTAATCAGGGATGTCTGCCGCTCTGCCTTAACCCTGGGCTTTAATCTATAGCTGTGAGACTAGCAAAGTCTCCGACAAAAAACACAACTGACTGACTTTGTCTATGGGATAGAAATTCTGCATAAAATGTAAATGCTTTGGAATGTTATTTGTCAATTCCTCTGAGTTTTGACTCAATCTTTCAAAACGATACTGAGTGGTCTTCCATTGCCTTTATGTATGTGGTGAAACTGGAAATCCCATAATATGACGGCACGTTGAACATGTGCGTGCTGCTTCCCTACCCTGAGGAAACCCATCTGCTACGGTATCTCACGTTCACTGCATAGTAGCATACTGTATGCACACAGGTCTGGGGTTTCCACCGTTGTTTCACTTATTTAACGTTACGTTGTCTATAGTTGTCCCGTTGAGTCACTCCTTGATGTAAACTGGTCTGAAATGGCAGATGTGAAATATAGTATTTTTCGTATCATTCTAGTCTCCTCACATACTTTATTGCTGTCTGTCTATGTCTCTCTTTTATCTGTCTCTGATAGGAACTAGCCTTCCCCCTATCCTGCTACGCGTAGAGAGGGAGACTGGGAGCGTTGCCTTTTAATTAACATCAGCAGCTGTTGACTCAGCAGTTTCTGAAAGCAAAATGTCACCCCTCCAGCCTGCCTGGTCAGCAACCAATCCGTTTGGAGAATCGATTCCATTTTAACGGTGTGCTGTGAAGTGGCCTGATGTATGGCTGGGGTTGTGTGTGTGTGTACAGAGGGCCTAGTGGAGTGTGTTTTCTGTTGTTTCCTTAACGTTTTTTGTATGTGAAACGGAAGTTAGAAATAATTAAAATGTGTTCATACTTTTGCCATGCCTTATTTGTCTTGAGAAATGTTGGCTTTCCCATAACACTTCCACTTCCAGCTGCTGCGTTTGGCCAAGTGACGGTCATTAAGTCTGAAAACTCATATTTAAAATGCCTAGCAGCGTACCAAATGACACTTACAGAGGAGGAAAATGGACTGTGGACCAAATTCTGGTTCATAAATTAGTCATTAGCATATGAATCGCTTATATGTTTATGCAGTATCAATCACACAAGTTAACATGTAATTTACTGTTCAGTCTCTAGGGACCAACACTGCTGGGATTGGGTGCATGTAGGCCTTTCTATCTGTAATGGAGGTTATTCAATGAGATTCATATTTCCTGATTTGTTTTTTTGTCTCCAGCCATATACTTAGCTATGTACAAACATACACGCACATAACTACCAAAACCTGCTTTTGTGTGTAAAGGTTACCAGGGCCTGAGGCATACACGGATCTAAGGTATGACACACACACGTCTCTGTCTCTTCTACTCCATGTCAGTCTTACTATGCATCTCCCTCGGAGGGGACCATTCTGTGGTTGTTTTGTTCAGTCTGCCTGTAAAGCTGGTAGACGGCTGCTGCCGGCCCTCTCCCAAATAACTCAGTTTCACCTCTTTCTCACTCTCTCTATTAGAAAGTGCATGTGTACGCTCAAACATTTTCTTTAAATCTGTTTTTTTCCATCTTTAGTTGTTCTGCCTGATGATGTCACTGCCAGCACTCATTGTATGCTCAATGAGAGATTGCTGGATGAAGTTTTAGGGCCAACTATTACTCTGTTATGACAAATCTGGTATGCTAAATGAGATCCAAAACATATCCACTTTAACCCTGTCTATTCCTCTACCACCAGATGTCACTATGCGCCTCCAGCTAGAGAGTATGTCAATATTACAATGCACAGCATTTTAAAGTTTGAGTATCCATGATGGTCATATCAATACATGATCACGTTGAGGACTAATAACAACGGGATGTTTTACAGTCAATCGAAAGGTTTTTGTAATCTACCATACAGGATTTTTTTTGCAGTTGGTGTGTGGATCTGTAAATCTGTGTGAATTGCGTGTAGCACAGATAAAAAGACTCCCTCTGGGAAGTGACACACACACCCTCTCTCTGCTAACACCTATCGGGCTCTGGTGCTGTCTGCAGCTAAAACATTATATTCATGTGCAGGGAGAAGGATGCTGTGCTTAAATCTACTGCCTGCAAGGACCTAGCAAAAGATGAATCACTTTCATTTAATCTTTCATTCACTCCACCTTGCATTTGACTAGAAAGTGCTCTGCTTTTAGTCAAATGAGACAAAAGCCACTGCCTATTTTGTTCACAAACAAAGTACTTCTAAAATAGATGCTATTTTCCATCTGACCTGACAGACCCTTAGCTATGTGTTGATGGTCTGTCTGTCAGTGGCTATATGAGTGCATAGCAGAACAAAGAGGGTACAAAGGCCTACAAATCTGAGAAAAGTTTCTCACTTGGCCTTGCTGCTTCCTAGAGCTGGGCTTCTCCATCTCTTCAAATTCCCATTGGTTTTCTCCACTTTCTTCCCATTGAGACACATTGAAGGAAACATGTGCACATGTTGGCCTATTCTTGTGAACACCTGTTATGTGGTTCGTCAATAGTCTATGTACTGACTACACATATGTACTGTAGTGCTATTTAGAAATAGATCACATTGCTCTTACAAAGGCTACTTCAGTTACTACAAGACTACTTCTAATGATGAAAATAACAACAGAATATAACATGTTATATGTAGGAAAATAAGAATAAACTATGTCTCCATCTATTTATTATTATTGTTGTTATTTCATCATCAATACAGAATTGGATAATTTGATCATTTAATTGCCTTACATTTGTTAGGTTAGGCTATATTATGCTGGTAAATTAACTTACTGAAGTAGGGACAATATATTGCACATGTTCATGTTTTCATATGACAATATTCGCCTGTCAAACAGAAAACCCCGGAAGTGGGCGGTTAGAGAGGGAGAGAACATAGACCGTTCCTGCTATCCGGGATCCTTGGGAAGTCGCCCCCCCCCCCCCCATTGAAGTTGACATTTAAAATGGTTAAGGTAAGGGCAAAGGTTAGGGTTAGGTAAGGGTTATGTTAGATGTTTGGGTAAGGGTAGTTAGTATAGGTTAAGGTTAGGGTTTAGGATATGGACGTCCCAAGGATCCCGAATTGCACTTGACCGATCATAGAGGGGAGAGCAAGCGAAAGACACGAGAGAGAGAGAATGAAAAAAACTGCGTAGCGAACAGTTAGAAAGAGACGGGAGAGGTTCCTTTTCTGGGTCGTACGTACGTTGCGGAGCTTTCCCTTACTTTTATGCAAAAAGACAACTCATTTGATCGTCCCGTCAAGGTAGGTTTGTTAACTATGTCAGCTTCGAGAAGATTTTGGACAAGCATATTTCGTGCAGACGGTTTCTATTGCGAAAGAATGTTCTGACAGCGCTTTGTAAACAAACTATGGTTAGAGTTGTGCGGATCTGCCGTCTTTTACGCTAGCCAAGCGTGGTTATAATGTCACCGACAATACCACATGTGAAGCTACAAATATATATTTTTCCAGTTTACAATATTGATTGAGTATATTGTTAATATAATATTTACTTTGTTATTGGTGTTTTTTGACCCTTTCTCCTATATATATATATATATATATATATATTGAATCAACAGGCTGGGTCCAACCCCCTCCTGGGAGTCAAGCGAGAACTCGAATACGCTAGATCATTTATTTTGCTTCAACATTGCACAATGTTTTTAACATAACATCTTAAAGGTTATATTATTAACATCATTTGCATGTAGGCTATAACAAATGTTATACGGAATCATTGAAAAGCGTGTAGCCTAAGTCAAACGCAAATTGGAATGTGAGTTTATTCTATCAAACCGTTAGCCAGCGCGAGGCGCATATCATGGTATGATGAATGTGCGTGCGGAACTCCTCTCAAGAAGTTGTGTTGTAGCCTAACAGGTGAAAGTTCAACTTGTATTGCACATCTGTGCTAGTTAGGTAACTTTCGAATTTAGATAAGAACTAGATAAATAAATGATCAGTGCAACAAAGAAACTGAGTAATAATCCACTCTAAAGTGTTTGTGGAGATTATTTGGCAGAATATTTTTCGGAGAGGTTTTTTATTTTGTCCAAGTTTGCTGGTGAAACTGGGCGCGTACCGTTTTTCAATTAAGGAATAATTTGACAAACTGTTAACAACCATGTGATAATACACAACTGTGCACAATGACACAATTGCTACTGTAGGCCATATTGGCTACAGACGTTTTATTTGGTGTTGATATGCTGGCAAAGTAGCCCAATGTTTATCTTCATGCACTTCGAGAGCAAGGCAGCCTGGCTATTGGTCAGGTGATGCAGTCAAGGTGTGACATTCTCTCTGCTCCTGTTTATTTGAGTGCTTTATGTCAGTTGTTCTCCAAGCCTCCTTACCACAACTGAGTAAACATGGGTGTTTGGAACACAAACAATGGATTTAATTAAAGACGCTTTATGTCAATGATTCAATGATTCATCTAGTTGTCCTAATAGTCTCCCAATCCCTCATTGATATGTGTCAGGTAGTGTTTTACTTGTTTTATAACAAAATGGCCACACAGGATGCTGTGTAAAATGTGGTCAGTCGTCATAACAATGAAAACAAACATGAAAACAAATAACAAACACCTGCTGTATGAGTAATCACTCTGAACGGGTGAATCAAATCACATTTAATTAGTATTGTTGGCCCTTTAGTACCAAAACTATCATTCTGTTTGCTTTCTTATTCCTCTCGTGAGAAATGAGCTCAACATATTTTGTGCGCAATTGGCTTCAACTAACCTGAGATTAATTGATTCACACTGTGTTATCAAGGGAGCTTATTCACTTGTTTTCGTTCACAATTGTTGCTATTGGGGTTAGAAGAAGCACCATCACAGTATCGATGCCGTGGATGTCTGTTACATGCGGAAGGCACATTTCGGTTGAATACATTCAGTTGTGCAACTGACCAGGTATCCCCTTTACCTTTCCCTAATTAATGTCACAGAAGCCACTGAAGTGTTTGCATTAAAATGCCACTGAAAGCAGTGCTGTGTGGTTCTGGTTGTTGTCACTGAAGAGATGGACATGTCCCATAATAGTACACTGTGTGACTCACATGTAAAGGTATGTAATTGGAAACGTAGTTGTTGGTGTTTAACTGAAATGTCACCACATACATTGACGTTATACTATATGACAAGACTGTCATATAGCTCAACCTTACAAGCACAGACAGGTCTATGTATAAAGGAAATACCCCTAAAATGTTGATGTGTTGATGACTAAAATGTCAATGTCACTGCGAGCTTTGAGTGGTGATAAGATTTGTGTGTGTGTGTGTGTGTGTGTGTGTGTGTGTGTGTGTGTGTGTGTGTGTGTGTGTGTGTGTGTGTGTGTGTGTGTGTCCGCGTGTGTGTGTGTGTGTCCGCGTGTGTGTGTGTCCGCGTGTGTGTGCGTTACAACCACACCGAGTATGGACATTGATGTTTGTTTAAAGAATCTCAGATAAAGAAAGTCATTTCTTCCTGCGATGCAGTTTGATTGCACCCTTCCCTGTCCCTGTGTATCCTACCTCTTTCATGTTATAATGACATTATACACACACCAACTGACAGCAGCACAGGTAAGGATGCTTTGATGAGTGTTTTGCTAACCAGGGGTAACAGTCAGGTGCACTCCCAGACTTCCTTGACCCAGCCCACCACCCCTTAAAAATTAATTGATTTGGTAGATGTTTTTATTTTTCTGACCCCCTGCAGTTATAGTTTTGCCTGACGACTCATTCTGAATTTAACTCTGCTGCTCTATCGATCGCTCCATACATTCGTGGTGGAGAAGAAATGGTAGTGGGTGTGGTGTTTGGCCGAAGTGATGTGGATGGGTAGTCAGGCTAGTTATAATTGGAAGAGGAAGTGTAAACTCTAACATAGCCTATTAGCTGGAAAGGTAACTCCAAACACATTTTTGCTAGTAGAAGCTGTTTAGCTGGTTAAACAAAGGTTAGCCATGTGTTGGCAAAAACTAATGTCCAAGTCAAGAATGCTTACCAGCGGCCTTACCTGCTTTTTTCAGTCTATGATAGATACTCCAGTGAGTGTAATTAGCTCCAATTACTGTGATTAGCTAAATATTAGGAGTTCAGAAATCAAGTTGACATAAACATTTGTTTATTCTGTTGTTGCTAGTGATGTTCATTTGTAATATTCATTAAAAGAAGGATCCCCAGTTGAATACCCCTAATCTAGCTGAATTCTCTGACCCATATCTCCTCCACATCATAATGTACCTTCCCCTGACAATTCACCACCCACAACCACTCCTTATTCCTCCCCCACCACCCACAACCACTCCTTATTCCTCCATTACCAACAACCACTCCTTATTGCTCCACCACCCACAAACACTCCTTATTCCTCCACCACCCACAACCACTCCTTATTCCTCCACCACCCACAAACACTCCTTATTCCTCCACCACCCAAAACCACTCCTTATTCCTCCACCACCCACAACCACTCCTTATTCCTCCACCACCCACAACCACTCCTTATTCCTCCACCACCCACAACCACTCCTTATTCCTCCACCACCCACAACCACTCCTTATTCCTCCACCACCCACAAACACTCCTTATTCCTCCACCACCCACAAACACTCCTTATTCCTCCACCACCCACAAACACTCCTTATTCCTCCACCACCCACAACCACTCCTTATTCCTCCCCCACCCACAAACACTCCGTATTCCCCCACCACCCACAAACACTCCTTATTCCCCCACCACCCACAAACACCCCTTATTCCCCCACCACCCACAAACACTCCTTATTCCCCCACCACCCACAAACACTCCTTATTCCCCCACCACCCACAACCACTCCTTATTCCCCCACCACCCACAAACACTCCTTATTCCTCCACCACCCACAACCAGTCCTTATTCCTCCACCACCCACAAACACTCATTATTCCTCCACCACCCACAACCAGTCCTTATTCCTCCACCACCCACAACCAGTCCTTATTCCTCCACCACCCTTTCACCATCCAGGGCTCTCTGACTAGTTGGGTACTCAACATCAGGTCAACTTGCCTGTTTGGTTTGAAGTAGAGATTGAAAGAAGGATGCGTGCAGTAATGATGTTCCTGACCCGAGTGCTCCTGTCATACCATGTTCACTGCTATCTACTACTTCTCCCTGGGGCTGCATGCCCTTTAGCAGATGAGGACTTTTGAAAAAATACTGTTGACTTTGGCTCTATATATGTTTTATTACTTAGATTGGATTTTTGAAAGGTTTCTGGCTCTGTTCCATTTGCTCTTTGGCTGCTTATAAGTTCTGCTGTATCACTGTATTGGGCTTTCTGTCCTGATGCCTGCAAAGTATTTGTGGTACTAGGTCCTGTAGATTTTCCTTAATGGATTGTCTGCCCAGCTTCATCTGCACAATTTAGGATGTGTTTTCCCTCTCTAAAATAAATAAGCACTAGGTCAGACATCAATGAAAAAAAAACGTTATGGTAAACCATCAAGGATTGTTTGCACTACTTAACCCTGACCCACTTGACATTATGGGAAGTGCTGCCTGGGGAGCCCACACGGTTAATTCAACTGGACTATGTAACTGGCCGTCTCCACTGCCAAGACAACGTTTCAGAGGTCGTTTTGGGTCTGGCTGGCGCGGACAGTTGGCATGCCAGGCACACATGAGTTGGACAGCACAACCTGTCCTAGGCAGGGAGGGAGCAGAAACAGACACAGAGACAACTCCAGGAACAGCAGGGGAACAGGGGAAACCCTATGCTTAAGGATCCCGTCTCTCAACAGACAGGGCAGGCCATGTGGTCACAGCATGCCCGTGTGCTTAGCCAGGGTTCCCCCACATTATCTCTTTCCCTGCTACCAGGCAAGCCATGGCAGAGATACTGACCTGATGGGTCTTTACTGGAAGGGCTGGAGGAAAGAGGAAGATGAGAGGTTTTGATGCATGGGTGGGTTGTTCTGATGCTGGTGAAAAGGGATGGGTGGTTGAAGTATTCCATGCATGCCTGTGATGAATTCATGGATGTAACACATTAGAATTCTGTGGTTTCCATGGCGCTATGAGGTCGCATAGGTAGAGAGCTCTGTACATATTGTACATATTTTAGGGTTGGCCCCATTTAGTCGACTGGTCGATTGTTTGGTCAATAGGCTGTTGGTCGGCTGAGATTTCTTGAGTCAGGCAGTCATAAAAATAAAAAATAAATCATGGTGCACAAGACACCTGTCTGATTGGCACCTGTCTCAGTGGACTAATCCACTGCGGAGGCCACAGGGTTGGCATAGTCCATCACTCTAAGACATGTGATACTGATATTGTATATGCTTGTATTATGTAAAAAATAATGGTGCATCACTAATATATCTAATATTATTTTATAACAAATGTTGGGTACGGTTGCTATGTGCATAATAGCAAAGTTGACCAGCATATTGGGATTGAGAACAATGCGGCGGAGGCAGCAGCAGAGACGAGGAAACGGCCCTTGCCTTAGCCTAATTGTCAAAGAAAATTGAGTAGCGAGGAAATCCCAACTTCGTTTGGTCTATAATCAATAGCCTAACTTAAATGTGCCTGGCTTTATAAAGCATCCATATACAGTGCCTTCGGAAAGTATTCAGACCCCTTGACTTTTTCAGCATTCTGTTATGTTACAGCCTTGTTCTAAAACGGATTCAATATATTTTTCCCTATAAGCAATCTACACACAATATCCCATAATGGCAAAGCGAAAACAGGTTTTTAGGAAAATTCAAAAACAGAAATACCTTATTTACATAAGTATTCAGACCCTTTGCTATGAGACTTGAAATTGAGCTCAGGTGCATCCTGTTTCCATTGATCATCCTTGAGATGTTTCTACAACTTCATTGGAGTCCACCAGTAGTAAATTCAATTGATTGGACATGATTTGGAAAGGCACGCACCTGTCTATATAAGGTCCCACAGTTGACAGTGCATGTCAGAGCAAAAACCAAGCCATGAGGTCGAAGGAATTGTCTGTAGAGATCCGAGACAGGATTGTGTCGAGGCACAGATCTGGGGAAGGGTACCAAAAAAATTCTGCAGCATTGATGGTCCCCAAGAACACAGTGGCCTCCATCATTCTTAAATGGAAGAAGTTTGGAACCACCAGGACTATTCCTAGACTATTCCTGCCCGGCCAAACTGAGCAATCGGGGAGAAGGGCCTTGGTCAGAGAGGTGACCAAGAACCCGATGATCAATCTGACAGAGCTCTAGAGTTCCCCTGTGGAGATGGGAGAACCTTCCAGAAGGACAACCATCTCTGCAGCACTCCACCAATCAGGCCTTTATGGTAGAATGGCTAGACGGAAGCCACTCCTCCGTAAAAGGCACATGACAGCCCGCTAGGAGTTTGCCAAAAGGCACCTAAAGGACTCTCAGACCATTAGAAACAAGTTTCTCTGGTCTGATGAAACCAAGATTAAACTCTTTGGCCTGAATGCCAAGCGTCACGTCTGGAGGAAACCTGGCACCATTTTCAGGGGCAAGGACTGGGAGACTAGTCAGGATCGAGGCAATAATGAACGGAGCAAAGTACAGAGAGATCCTTGATGAAAACCTGCTCCAGAGCTCTCAGGACCTCAGACTGGGGCAAAGGTTCACCTTCCAACAGGACAACGAACCTAAGCACACAGCCAAGACAACACAGGAGTGGCTTCGGGACATGTCTCCGAATGTCCTTGAGTGGCCCAGCCAGAGCCCGTACTTGAACCCGATCGAACATCTCTGGAGAGACCTGAAAATAGCTGTTCAGCAACGCTCCCCATCCAACCTGACAGAACTTTAGAGGTCGGCAGGGAAGAATGGGAGAAATTCCCCAAATACAGGGGTTCCAATAAATTAGCAAACATTTCTAAAACACTTATTTTTCTTTTTCACTATGGGGTATTGTGTATAGATTTTTCAGATACATTTTTTTAAAATACATTTTTGAATAAGGCTGTAACGTAATGTGGAAAAAGTCAAGGAGTCTGAATACTTTCTGAAGGCACAGTATATCTACAGAAATATGACAGATGTAGCTTCTGTTGCCTGTTTGAGTGTTTGTTTAATAGCCTACTAATTCCGTGACCACCAAGCCTCATGCAACGGCAAAATGTCAGATGAAGCAAATTCCCAGATTCTGCTTTTTGATCTTTGCTATGCTGTAATGAAGGCTTTACATTTTCTTTTTGTTAGAACAGACTGCTATTACTTCTAATTTATTTAGTGTTTACACTTCCAAACAGTCAGAAAAATTATATTGTAATCTAACAGCACCTGTCATTGCTGTAATGAAAAGCACTATACAAATACAATCTGTTATTATTATGAAGATTATTGTTATTAATAATCTTAATCATAATATTAATGGTGTATACTGTATTTGGGAAAAGTTCCTGGCTTGGTTATCAGTCATTAATCCCTTGTCCTGTCAGAATGCTTTGAGTCAGGAGTCACACAGTCCCAGATGATCTCATACAGTTGAGGAGAGGAAGCCATCCAAGCCAGGTTAAAAAGCCATTTTACAACCTATGTGTTGTGATAATTGCGTTGTTTGCTCTATAACCTGTTACTTCATATGCCTTGCCACTGTGATATATAGGCCTAAAGTCGAGACAATAAAAAGACAGTGGCAGAATAAATTCAACCACACCTTTTGTTTCATCACAAAACCGGAGAGCAACATCTGTCTGGTGTCCACAAAGCATATTGCGTGTAACAAACAGTTACATGACCTACATCAAGGTCAGGCAAGTTATTGTTTCCGACATTTTCGAACTACTAAACAACTATGGATTTAGAACCATGGAGAGTTACTTCAAGTCACAAAGAAAACAGGAGGTGCCTCCAATATTCCAGCACCAGTTCAATATTTCAACATCATCAAATCACCTCTGTTTAGTCTTAATACAGACAGTGATAACTAAGATACCAAAAATAATTTTGTCTCTTTCATGACTCTATCATACAGTACACACTTTTAGTTTTTGTTGTCGTATGCTACCTGGCTAAAATGCTTGCTTGCTAGCCTAACTTCCTTTCATGGCCAACGATGCACCAGGCCAGCTAGTTAACATTAGCGTACTACATCTAGCTACATATTGAACTTTCATCCTCTCAGTCCAGGGGCACAATGTATGGTTAGATCAGAATCGCTGTTATAATCATTGTCCAGTACGGAGAATTAAGTCAAACCACAAGTCCAAATCCCTATCTCCATCCTTGGCTAATTTAGGAAAGGGCCGATTTTAGCTAGCTAGCCACCGGAGAACAATGACAACAAGATTTGTTTTACTGTAAATTACATGTTGCCTCGGATGTGATGTGATTGGTGTGAAGCTAAATCCAAACTGGCTTCCCTCCCTTGACACTTTTTTTTGGCGCGCCAGGACCATTCACAGTTGATCTCACTCAGTTTATCTCAATGCCGATTGGCTATGATTATTTTATTCCTTATCAAGGGAAGCCAAATGCTCACAAGCTTCCCTTGCTTTCAATTCTACGGGAGGCAACAATGTCATACTCTTTTAAACCAGACAGCATCAGATAGATGGCCTACACATATTGAGGGAAAATGCTGAAACACAGAGAGACCGAAGATGGAGGGGGGGTGTGGCATCTCTTGGCGTCCATGAATACACGCCGCTGGAGGAGGGAGGGAAGGAGGAAGAAAAGGGAAAAGGGGAGGAGGTGTTGATAGGAGGTTCAAATTGTCCATGTTTGACCATTGAAAATCATAAAGGCTGTTATTGGGGTAGGATCATCAAATCTTAGATGAGGACTAAGAGGGGGTTCCTATTTGAGCATGAGGAAGTGTTGCCCAATCAGAGTACGGTGTCATGTAGGCTACAAGGAAGTGGGCGCGTTCAACATTGAAGCCGACTTTAAAGGCGAGTCGAGACCGACTGATTTTCAAATCCCTGTGCATCTAAAAAAACGACTCAATCTTAGTTGTAGATCAGTCAGTCACGATTTACCCATGATACATCACGGTGTTAATGATCTCAAACACAGCCAATGAGTACCTCAGTGTGTGGCATATGGTGTTGATTGGTTTCTTTTTACATTCTCTTCTCTCTCTCTGCCTTTAGCTGAGTAACAGTGTGTTGTCCAGTCCAAGCAGAGATTAAACCTCACCAGGGTGAGCGTGAAACGGGTTGAAAATGTTTTCAAGCAGAGAGAGGAGGAAGGGAGGAAGAGAGAAAGACAGTTAAAGGGAAAGAGATACTGTAGTAGGGGAGGAGCCTGGGTCTATGAGAAAGCATGTGGTGGTGAAAGCAAGGCTCACGCTAACCTCTACCCCCACTAACCCCGCCCCTCTCAGTTGGGCTCAAACTAATCCTATAGTCACATGACCTCCAGAGCTCTCAGCCTCTTGCCTAGGCAAGACTGATCGGTCTGTCAAATACATCATGTAGCCTGGGTCACGGTTGACAGCTACATTACATTACTCTGAAGTTTGTATCTAGTAACACTAAATGGGCTACATTGTTAACAAGTGATTTATCATCCAACTAAAATCCTTCCTTTTAAAATGATTAAGATGGTCCACATAGTCATCAATACCCATGGAGTTGGATCACTCCTGCTGGTCTTCATGTGCCAGTGCAACGTATCTCTCTCTATCTTTCTCTCTCCCTCTTTCACTTTTGCTCTCTCATTCACAGTATTTCTCTGATAGACTGTAAAAATATATGTATTTTAAAGATTTCTCCCTTCTTCTATGTTGTGCACCAGACACTGAGACGCGTGATAAGGCCTCCGGATATTATCTTTATGACGCACAAGAACTTACCAGCGCTCTCGAAGAAGGTCCCTCTCAGCCGTCGCTCTCAGCCAGCCATGGGAAGGTAGCATGCAAATTAGGGAGGGGCATGTGGCTATGAGCATCACGTTTTTCCTCAAATGTCGCCTGTGGATATTTTTGTTTTTGCTGTGATTCCGAGTTTCTGACTGAGTTAAGCTGACTGGGTTATGTATTTGTTAAATGTAATGGTCTTTGGATGTACCTTACTTAATTAACTTTTATTTCTGGTTAATTCCTTCTTAAATGTCCATTGGCATTGTATTGGGTTTGGGGGATAACTGGTGTTATCTATCCTTGTTGTAATATGCAAATCGTTGGAAACCAGAATTTCAACCTATTCTCAGTTCCTTTCTGTAAAGTAAACAACACACATGAGTAAAATGCTCAACCACTTCACCAGAGTTACATTCAATAGACTCTAAACAGGAGCAGGCATTTTCACATTGAAGCTGAACCAATGCTCATTTGCATTCCCAAAGCATTCCCAGTATATTCTTTATTTATTTTTGGGGTTCTTTCTACCCCTTTTTCGTGATATCCAATTGTATTTACAGTCTTGTCCCATCGCTGCAACTCCCGTACGGACTCGGGAGAGGTGAAGGTCGAGAGCCATGTCTCCTCCGAAACACGACCCTGCCAAGCCGCTCTGCTCCTTGACACACTGCTCGCTTAACCCGGAAGACAGTCGCACCAATGTGTCGGAGGAAACACTGTACAGCTGGCGACTGAAGTCAGCGTGCATGCGCCCGGCCCACCACAAGGAGTCACTAGAGCACGATGAGACAAGGACAACCCAGCCAGCCAAACCCTCCCCTAATCCGGACGACGCTGGGCCAATTGTGCGCCACCTCATGGGTCTCCCGGTCGCGGCCGGCTGCGACACAGCCTGGGATCGACCCCGGGTCTGTAGTGACGCCTCAAGCACTGTGATGCAGAGCCCTAGACCGCTGCGCAACTCAGGAGGCCCTATTTACAGTATATTGTAATCGTTTCAATTATTGTGATATCATATGACTCTGATATCATTTCGTCCAGCCCAACATATAATTTTCAAAGTAATTAATTAAAAGCTACCCAATCTTCATAAGGCATGCTCACCTCATGCTGGGTTGGCACCGGGGGATATGAAAGAAGGCGTTTGAACTGTAATGTTTGAATTCCATGCTGTCACAGTTACCAGCCCTTTCAAGCTTAACATCCTTATCATTTATCGCCCTCCAGGTTCCCTTGGAGAGTTCATCAATGAGCTTGACGCCCTGATAAGTTCCTTTCCTGAGGATGGCTCACCTCTCACAGTTCTGGGTGACTTTAACCTCCCCACGTCTACCTTTGACTCATTCCTCTCTGCCTCCTTCTTTCCACTCCTCTCCTCTTTTGACCTCACCCTCTCACCTTCCCCCCCTACTCACAAGGCAGGCAATACGCTTGACCTCATCTTTACTAGATGCTGTTCTTCCACTAATCTCATTGCAACTCCCCTCCAAGTCTCCGATCACTACCTTGTATCCTTTTCCCTCTCGCTCTCATCCAACACTTCCCACACTGCCCCTACTCGGATGGTATCGCGCCGTCCCAACCTTCGCTCTCTCTCCCCCGCTACTCTCTCCTCTTCCATCCTATCATCTCTTCCCTCTGCTCAAACCTTCTCCAACCTATCTCCTGATTCTGCCTCCTCAACCCTCCTCTCCTCCCTTTCTGCATCCTTTGACTCTCTATGTCCCCTATCCTCCAGGCCGGCTCGGTCCTCCCCTCCTGCTCCGTGGCTCGACGACTCATTGCGAGCTCACAGAACAGGGCTCCGGGCAGCCGAGCGGAAATGGAGGAAAACTCGCCTCCCTGCGGACCTGGCATCCTTTCACTCCCTCCTCTCTACATTCTCCTCTTCTGTCTCTGCTGCTAAAGCCAATTTCTACCACTCTAAATTCCAAGCATCTGCCTCTAACCCTAGGAAGCTCTTTGCCACCTTCTCCTCCCTCCTGAATCCTCCTCCCCCTCCTCCCCCCTCCTCCCTCTCTGCGGATGACTTCGTCAACCATTTTGAAAAGAAGGTCGACGACATCCGATCCTCGTTTGCTAAGTCAAACGACACCGCTGGTTCTGCTCACACTGCCCTACCCTGTGCTTTGACCTCTTTCTCCCCTCTCTCTCCAGATGAAATCTCGCGTCTTGTGACGGCCGGCCGCCCAACAACCTGCCCGCTTGACCCTATCCCCTCCTCTCTTCTCCAGACCATTTCCGGAGACCTTCTCCCTTACCTCACCTCGCTCATCAACTCATCCTTGACCGCTGGCTACGTCCCTTCCGTCTTCAAGAGAGCGAGAGTTGCACCCCTTCTGAAAAAACCTACACTCGATCCCTCCGATGTCAACAACTACAGACCAGTATCCCTTCTTTCTTTTCTCTCCAAAACTCTTGAACGTGCCGTCCTTGGCCAGCTCTCCTGCTATCTCTCTCAGAATGACCTTCTTGATCCAAATCAGTCAGGTTTCAAGACTAGTCATTCAACTGAGACTGCTCTTCTCTGTGTCACGGAGGCGCTCCGCACTGCTAAAGCTAACTCTCTCTCCTCTGCTCTCATCCTTCTAGACCTATCGGCTGCCTTTGATACTGTGAACCATCAGATCCTCCTCTCCACCCTCTCCGAGCTGGGCATCTCCGGCAAGGTCCACGCTTGGATTGCGTCCTACCTGACAGGTCGCTCCTACCAGGTGGCGTGGCGAGAATCTGTCTCCGCACCACGTGCTCTCACCACTGGTGTCCCCCAGGGCTCTGTTCTAGGCCCTCTCCTATTCTCGCTATACACCAAGTCACTTGGCTCTGTCATATCCTCACATGGTCTCTCCTATCATTGCTATGCAGACGACACACAATTAATCTTCTCCTTTTCCCCCTCTGATAACCAGGTGGTGAATCGCATCTCTGCATGTCTGGCAGACATATCAGTGTGGATGACGGATCACCACCTCAAGCTGAACCTCGGCAAGACGGAGCTGCTCTTCCTCCCGGGGAAGGACTGCCCGTTCCATGATCTCGCCATCACGGTTGACAACTCCATTGTGTCCTCCTCCCAGAGTGCTAAGAACCTTGGCGTGATCCTGGACGACACCCTGTCGTTCTCAACTAACATCAAGGCGGTGACCCGTTCCTGTAGGTTCATGCTCTACAACATTCGCAGAGTACGACCCTGCCTCACGCAGGAAGCGGCGCAGGTCCTAATCCAGGCACTTGTCATCTCCCGTCTGGATTACTGCAACTCGCTGTTGGCTGGGCTCCCTGCCTGTGCCATTAAACCCCTACAACTCATCCAGAACGCCGCAGCCCGTCTGGTGTTCAACTTTCCCAAGTTCTCTCACGTCACCCCGCTCCTCCGCTCTCTCCACTGGCTTCCAGTTGAAGCTCGCATCCGCTACAAGACCATGGTGCTTGCCTACGGAGCTGTGAGGGGAACGGCACCTCCGTACCTTCAGGCTCTGATCAGGCCCTACACCCAAACAAGGGCACTGCGTTCATCCACCTCTGGCCTGCTCGCCTCCCTACCTCTGAGGAAGTACAGTTCCCACTCAGCCCAGTCAAAACTGTTCGCTGCTCTGGCACCCCAATGGTGGAACAAACTCCCTCACGACGCCAGGTCAGCGGAGTCAATCACCACCTTCCGGAGACACCTGAAACCCCACCTCTTTAAGGAATACCTAGGATAGGATAAAGTAATCCTTCTAACCCCCCCCCCCCCCCCCTTAAAAGAGTTAGATGCACTATTGTAAAGTGGTTGTTCCACTGGATATCATAAGGTGAATGCACCAATTTGTAAGTCGCTCTGGATAAGAGCGTCTGCTAAATGACTTAAATGTAAATGTAATAAACTCTACAGGAGGTCCAATTTGCTGCAGGTCACGTTATGCTGGATGGCAGAATTTGTTCATATGTTAGCAAATATCAATATCACTTACATGCCGCTCAGAGCAAGCCATAGCTACCATGCTAACCACGTTGGGCTCTGACGTTGAATTTTTTTTTACCTGTCCTTTGGAGATAGAGACCAGTAGAGCCTACTAAGGGTGAATTCCCAGCCGATCACTTGATCCCACATCAGCGGTTCCTAAACTTTTGTTTGCATCAACAAAAAATTGCCACAAGCCTAAAAATCTTTCTTGATACCCACCAATCCGACAAATTCTCACCTAGCCTTCAGGTGCCGCAGACTTTCTCCCCCTGCACTCTTTAAACTTCTGGCTACACTGTCCTGCCAAGACAGGCACAGATCATAGATTTGTAAATGAAGAGAAAGATTTAACAGAATGGACTGGGTAAGTGGACAGATGTAGAATCTTAATTTGAGCCAGTTTGCTGTAACACGAAAATAATCCTGCAGCAACAGGAAATGTGAATTATTATGCGGATTATAATGATTGGAGATTTTCTCCTACAATAGGGTGATCTAATTTTAAAATCCTACATCTGTAGCTAGCTATACTATCTACAGTATGTTGTATGCATCTGTGTGACCAGTGTTCCTGTTGTTCATAAGGCGAGGCAGCGATATCCCCCCAGATAACCTGGAGGAGAGACTCTAATCTAGTGGCTCCAGTAATGCACTAGAGGTCAGGGGTCATCTGCTCTGCCCTTATTGCCATAAATCAGCCTGGCATCAGCCTTGGAGTTGTTCACTGAAAGGTCAAGCCTAATAAACTCACCCATGACTCGACCAATGGCTAGCTGCTACTCTGATGATTATTATGTGCTCCAGTGGTGATGTCATCTAAACTCTTACGGTCCTCTACTGATGATTTCGGTTTCTAAACCTATTGGGTCATTTTGGTCTGGTGTTTGGTTTATATTTTGCCTTGTCTTTCCTGGTTTTGGTGTTGTGGAGGATTGTATTGGCTGGTTAGGGTTTGAATTGGCTGTATTTTCCAGCAGGTGGTTTTGGCTGGTTGTGGAATATAATTATACAGTGTGTTCTGGAGAACTCAACTGTATCCTTTTGGCTTTATGAGGCATTTCTTCTTGGTTAAAGATCCTGGCAGAGAGTAAAGTGGTCAAGCCCTCTGTTTCAATGGAGTTTGAGAATCTGCCTGTTAAATGTAGTGTAACTTAAAGCAGGATGAGGCCTAACCGGTAAGTCGATCACCACTTCCACGTTCAAACCTACTACTGGTTACGTTACAGCAGGAGATCCTCATTAAATATAAAACCCGGACTGAATGATGAAGCATGTGGATGGCGGAGAACTGAGAAGAAGGGAAGGAGTGAGACAGAAATAGGGAAATAAGAACATCTCATCAGATGCCGCACACACACATCATGTTGCCATTATTCCCGACCAGCTTAATCCCAGAATGTAAAAAAAAAAAAAAAAAATGTAGGTCATGTCTGCGCTCCCTCTGGGGAATGGGCCAAATGTCTTTAGCAGATTAAGACCAGATGAAGCGGATGATGGTGATGATGATGATGATGATGATCCAGAAAGGACAGGGCCTTTTGTCAAAATGAATGTTGCTGCTTTAGTGGTGTTGTGTTGTGTTTTATAATCTGTTGTTTGACAGGATCAGGCCGCCAACCCTGATTGAGCAAGACGAAAGCCATGTCTGTTGGTCGGTCAGGCTGTCTGTCTGTCTGTCTGGTGTCAAAGCTCAGGCCCTTCCTGTCACTCTCTTTCCACCTCAGTAGGATCTGTGGTTCTGACAGGCTTAATCACACACATCTCGCTCTCTCGCTCTCTCGCTCTCTCGCTCTCTCGCTCTCTCGCTCTCTCTCTCTCTCTCTCTCTCTCTCTCTCTCTCTCTCTCTCTCTCTCTCTCTCTCAACCCTGCTGCTCAGCTTGCACTGGAGGAACCTCATATAACATCTCCAAAGTGTAGTTGAAGGAGCAAATGAAATATTGACTGGAGTAGTCTCATTAAAATGAATAGAGTATGGTTTTACCCCACACTAGTGGCTGCCTCCGAGCACAGCCTGGGACATATCAATGATTAAACACAGAAAAGTATCTGATATCCCAGGCCGGTGGAGACAAGGACTCCATGTGCAGGGGGAGACTGTCTGTACTGTGTGCGTGCGTGCGTGTGCGCGTGGGGTCAGAGTGCAACATTTGATAAACAAACAGAACCCTTGTTCATATCTCACTTACTGTATAAGTGGAACCTTGCACTTTTAAAACACCAGTGTTTTTTCTTCCCGGTTCCCATCTTTCTCAAAGTTACACCGGTGAAGTAAATCTGTAGGACTGTTGTACTGTACAGTGTAGTCCCCTTCTGTTGCACTGGGTCCCACGCTTTCTCTGGGAACCATTCAACCGTATGAACTGATCTCATGTGCCGTTAAATATATGCAGAAAGCGAAGGGAAGAGGGAGAGAGAGAGAGAGATGGGGGGACAGAGAGTGCGAGAGAGAACAGAGAGAGTAAATACTCAGTGTAACACGGTATTACCATGATTCACGGTCCTCATGAGGTACTTTCTCCAGCCTTACATTCTTCCCCAATCATCCATTGCGTCACCAGACCCCTGTGCCTCGCACAACATGGATTGAGTGAATTTGCTCTGTACATGAATAGGATAGCAATTGGATATGTTCATGGCCCGTCATGGCCTTTATTCCCATGGTAGTTTTCGTTATATTATTGTGACTGTCTGCGTTGAATTATAAAACGATGCCATTGTGTTATTGTGCGGCGTACATTATGAAAAATATGTGGACATGCAAACTAAAATACCCATGAATGCACTCTCTCATAAACGCAAATGACGAGATAAGAGAGGCGACGTATCCACTAAGATAACGAATTAATGAATGAATGGATGGATGTCAGAGAGAATAGCCTTGCAAATGCATTATTGGCTAATGCAGGAATTGAAAGCGGGGTTTGTTAAAGATCAGTGTACTGTATGTGTTACACTTTACCTGTGTATGCAGGATGGGTCCGATGTGGTACTGGTTTTGTTCACAGTGTCCTGGCCTCAACGGAGCTCGTCTCTGAGGTCTTCTCTCCTCCCTTCTCATGCCTGTTCAGTGGCAAAGTCAATAGGAGCCTTTTACCCAGTCAATATAGACTGGTGACAGGACAGGGCTACTGCACAAACTGCATGAACTACTACCTGGGTGAGTTTTGCAGAGCCTAATGGGACATTGCGGTGCGGGCTGGGGAGGAGGAGGAAGAGAAGAAGGGGGAGGAGGAAGAAGAGGAGGAAGAGAAGAAAGAGTAGAGGGATTTATATTCAGAACAGTTATTTCAGGGTGCCATATGATGCTGTGGATTTGAAACATCAGCATGGACTGTGTGGACATGGTGGACAGTACAAAGGGAAACACCAACACGGTAATGGTGATCTGAGGTGTAATTTAGGAAAGCCTCTCTCCGGAGGGAATGCCGTGACTCATTGCCCTTTCAGTTTATCTACATTATCCCAGGGAGACTGAGGGACTACTATAATCATTCCAGCATCGTAATAGAAGGAACTGGATTATATGTACAGTGCCAGGAAATGTCCCAGAGAAAATCAGGTCAAGCATGGAGGTGTCTGATGATCCAAAAGAACCTCCACCACCACAGCTCAGCTGCAAAGCCAAAGTCCCAGCACCACTGCCCGCCCCAGCTACAGCCCCAGCACCACTGCCCGCCCCAGCCTCGGCCCCAGCACCACTGCCCGCCCCAGCCTCGTCCCCAGCACCACTGTCCGCCTCAGGCCCAGCACCACTGCCCACCCCAGCCTCATCCCCAGCACCACTGCCCGCCCCAGCCTCAGGCCCAGCAACACTGCCCGCCCCAGCCTCAGTCCCAGCACCACCGCCCGCCTCAGTCCCAGCACCAGTGCCCGCCCCAGCCACAGTCCCAACACCACTGCCAGCCTCAGCCACAGTCCCAGCACCACTGCCAGCCTCAGTCCCAGCCTCAGTCCCAGCACCACTGCCAGCCTCAGTCCCAGCCTCAGTACCAGCACCACTTCCCGCCCCAGCCTCAGTCCCAGCACCACTGCCCGCCCCATCCCAGCACCACTGCCCTCCCCAGCCTCAGGCCCAGCACCACTGCCAGCCTCAGCCACAGTCCCAGCACCACTGCCAGCCTCAGTCCCAGCCTCAGTCTCAGCACCACTTCCCGCCCCAGCCTCAGTCCCAACACCACTGCCAGCCTCAGCCACAGTCCCAGCACCACTGCCAGCCTCAGTCCCAGCACCACTGCCCACCCCAGGCTCAGTACCAGCACCACTTCCCGCCCCAGCCTCAGTCCCAGCACCACTGCCCGCCCCATCCCAGCACCACTGCCCTCCCCAGCCTCAGGCCCAGCACCACTGCCAGCCTCAGCCCCAGCCTCAGTCTCAGCACCACTTCCCGCCCCAGCCTCAGTCCCAACACCACTGCCAGCCTCAGCCTCACTCCCAGCACCACTGCTAACCTCAGTCCCAGCACCACTGCCCACCCCAGCCTCAGTCCCAACACCACTGCCAGCCTCAGCCACAGTCGCAGCACCACTGCCAGCCTCAGCCTCAGTCCCAGCACCACTGCTAACCTCAGTCCCAGCACCACTGCCCACCCCAGCCTCAGTCCCAACACCACTGCCAGCCTCAGCCACAGTCCCAGCACCACTGCCAGCCTCAGTCCCAGCCTCAGTCCCAGCACCACTGCCCACCCCAGGCTCAGTACCAGCACCACTTCCCGCCCCAGCCTCAGGCCCAGCACCACTGCCCGCCCCAGCCTCAGTCCCAGCACCACTGCCCGCCCTAGCCACAGTCTCAGCACCACTGCCAGCCTCAGCCTCAGTCACAGCACCACTGCTAACCTCAGTCCCAGCACCACTGCCCGCCTCAGCCTCAGTCCCAGCACCACTGCCAGCCTCAGTCCCGGCCCCATCCATGATCCCACACCTTTGCTTCTCTCGTCCCACTTGGCTTTGGCTGGATGTTCACTCTGCTTTGCTCTGCTTGCCAGTGGGTTGCTCCTCTGCCACAAGCCTAGCAACAGTGTGACATTTGGAGTCCCTCAGGTCTTAGCTAAAAGGTTTCCCAGTGAAAGGACAATGTGTGTTGTCCATTATACTATTAGCAGGTCATATGAGGCAGAAAGCCCACAGCCTTGGGGGGAACCCCGCGCTAACTCACAGTGGCAATGTCATTCAACTGAAATGCAATCAGAGCACAAATTCAAAGTGGCAACTGATTCAGGGATATCTTGTTATGAATGTCAGAGCGTCACATGCAGCCGCAGGAGACACGCCCTTGTAGTACTTGTGGGGCTCTTATGAAATGTGTCACAACCCAGTGAGTCTGCAAGGTCAAATCAACTGCTTTCGCTCGAAAACGCCATGGCAACAGTGTTTTCTGTTATTTCCATTATGCTTAAATAGACAGCTATAGTTAAGTGGTGTTTTTTGTTATTCTTCTGAATTACTTTAGCAGTAGCATAGTCTCCACTTCAAATCAGCTATTGCAAGAAGGACAGCTGGATGTTAGAGAGTCCCAGGCAGCAGCAAGCACCACTTGGCACTGTGTAATTGTGTACCACTGTGTACTACTGCAGCCTCCTGTTGTTCCATACTGTAGCTAGGTTCTGAGTCATGGTCTCCTCTATCCTAGGTGGCACAGCTCCCAGGTCCACTCTGCCCCGAGACCAGGACTGCATCTCAAATCAAATCAAATGTTATTAGTCACATGTGCCAAGTAAAACAGGTGTGGACTTTAAATCTACTTTAATTCACACCCTTTTCCCTTTGTAGCGCACTACTTTTGACCAGATTACTGCAGTAGGGTGTCATTTGGGAAGGAGGGTGTGAGTCACTCTGTTGTTTTTACAGTGCAATAAAACCCCAGCATAGGTTAAGGTTAAGCAGATCACTGGGATTTGAGGGGAGGGCGGGTGAGGTGGGGTAGAGGGTGACCTTTACGAAGTGCACATGAGGGAGAAAGAGCGGGGTGGGGTGCTGGAGGAGTTGAGAAGGGGGGGGCTTGGCTCTGGTGACCACATTAGACACCGCGTGTGAGAAACTGCAGCTATCTGAACTCTGACACGTGACAAGCTGGAAAGGTCAAAGGACAGGGTTCTCAAAAGCTGCCTGCCTTGGTGTTTACAGGGGTGTTGATGTGGAGCAAGAGAGAGAGGGGCAGAAATGTACCAAGGGAAAAGACACGAGAGAGTTAGAAGAACATGGGGGAAGGTACAGTACAGCGAATGGGAGATGAGTGTAGAGGGATAGAGTGACATTAGATGCATGTAAGAAGTGGGCTTTCAAATAGAAATCAATGATGAGGAGGACAAACCTGCATTTTTGCAAGCAGAAACTGGTTTCTTCATACAGTTATTTTTCCATGTTTTTTATCTGACAAACCCTTTAGCTGGACAAAAGAGTAACCTTGCATAGGAGAAGTACAGAAGAAGATCCATCCGTGTGAACAGCATTCAGACAGACTGTGTGTCACAAAACAAAACACTTAGCACCTTTTTCCCCCCTAAGACTGTACTATCAACCCAGGGACTGCGGTTGAAAATTAGCCAGCCGGCTAAAACCGGCACTTTTACTGAAACGTTGATTAATGTGCACTGTCCCTGTAAAAATACAATAAATAAACAAACAAAAAATCTAGAACCTTAAAAGGTTCTTCGGCTGTCCCCATAGCAGAACCCTTTGAAGAACCCTTTTTGGTTGCAGGTAGAACCCTTTTGTTTCTAGATAGAACCTTTTTGGGTTCCAGATAGAACCCTTTCAACAGAGGTCTACATGGAAACCAAAAGGGTTTTTACCTGGAACCCAAAAGGGTTATACCTGGAACCATAAAGGGTTCTCCTATGGGGACTGCGCAAGAACCCTTTTTTCTAAGAGTGTATAATAAAGCCAACAAGAGCAGTTTACTGTAGGCTACAACAATCCGTATGGTTATTACTGCACATGCTACATTGATACTAATGCAGTCTGACCAGGTTGAGTAAGTTCGAACAGTACTTTATCCCTCATTCAACCTTCAAACTGACCTTTACCTCTTGCCTGAGGTGTTTACTCAGGCGTGTGTGTGTGCATGTGTGTGTGCGTCTGTCTGCGTACGCCCGTAGTATGTAGAAGTAAAAGTGAAGGAGAGCTGAGACAGTACCAGTCAAAAGTTTGGACACACCTTCATGTCTTAAAGTAATGATAGACTGTCATTTCTCTTTGCTTTGAGCTGTTCTTGCCATAATGTGGACTTGGTCTTTTACCAAATAGGGCTATCTTCTGTATACCACCCCTACCTTGTCACAACACAATTGATTGGCTCAAACGCATTAAGAAGGGAAAGAAATCCCCAAATTAGCTTTTAGCAAGGCACACCTGTTAATTGAAATGTATTCCAGGTGACTACCTCATGAAGCTGGTTGAGAGAATGCCAAGAGTGTGCAAAGCTGTCATCAAGGCAAAGGGTGGCTACTTTGAAGAATCTCAGATATAAATATATATTTTCATATAACACTTTTTTGGTTACTACATGATTCCGTATGTGTTATTTCATAGTTTTGATGTCTTCACTAGTATTCTACAATGTAGAAAATAGTTCAAAATTTTATTCAAAATCCTGGAATGAGTAGGTGTATCCAAACTTTTGACTGGTACTGTATATGTCACCAACATGTTTATCATTCAAAAATAGAAAATCAAACACATCCAAATTACATTTAATGTATGTTCTTTTGGTGTTCAGTTTGTTTTTCTGTTTGCAAGGTCAATCCTCTTCTCTTTTATTACCAATACCTCCTGCCCATTGGAGCATCTTGTTTTACTTTCCACTTTTGGACTATTGTGTATGTGTGCACAAGTAGCACACTTTTTAGGAGTTCTTGCCGTTGCCAGGTAAGTGGAGTTTAGATGTTATAGTAGCCTCTGCCGAGTCCCCAACAAACGGATGTTTCGGTTTTCAGGCGAAATGGAAAGAGAGCCTGTGATGCAACTTCCTCTTTTGGACTTTAACAAGGCGACACTTCGACTTAACTCCTCCTCCACATTTTACTGGATTGGTTGATCAGCGGAGAAAAGAACCTCCCCCAACACATTTTTCTTCTTCTTGTCAAGAGCAATATTTATGGGATCTAGTTGCAGGCATTTATTTTACGCCTGCTGTGTTAGGTTAATGTTAACTTGCATAAAAGCCTGCAGGTCTGATGTGATCTGATTGGCTACACTGGAGCATATCCAGGAAGTGGAGTCACAGGATCACTAACTAGCCGTACTGGGTGTCATAATATTGCTGTAATGGAAAAAGCCTAATAGTCAGATGGTTTGCTCCTGAGGGGGGAAGGTTACTCTCCACTACAGAAATACAGTTAGGGTGACCACAACATATCCAAATGCAGGACAACAGGATGATTTTGGAATGATTTTGCAGGACAATGTAGGCTACCCATTATTATTTGTTTTTGGCAGCACCCGCCCATTATCATTGTTTTATTTCACTTAGTCCTGCATGTTGGAGCTCGTAGCCTAAGCTTTTCACTGTACCCTGCAATCACACCTGCAACCCTGTACACAAACAATCTGAATCTTAAAGTACTATTTTTTTCAGCCATATAAAACCATAGTTTTTACAGTTTAGCGTCTCATCATTCTCCTTCAGACCAGACAGTATTATAGTAACACCTCTAACATCAGACAGTATTATAGTAACACCTCTAACATCAGACAGTATTATAGTAACACCTCTAACATCAGACAGTAGGATAGTAACACCTCTAACATCAGACAGTATTATAGTAACACCTCTAACATCAGACAGTATTATAGTAACACCTCTAACATCAGACAGTATTATAGTAGCACCTCTACCATCAGACAGTATTATAGTAACACCTCTAACATCAGACAGTATTATAGTAACACCTCTACCATCAGACAGTATTATAGTAACACCTCTAACATCAGACAGTATTATAGTAACACCTCTACCATCAGACAGTATTATAGTAACACCTCTAACATCAGACAGTATTATAGTAACACCTCTAACATCAGACAGTATTATAGTAACACCTCTAACATCAGACAGTATTATAGTAACACCTCTACCATCAGACAGTATTATAGTAACACCTCTAACATCAGACAGTATTATAGTAACACCTCTAACATCAGACAGTATTATAGTAACACCTCTAACATCAGACAGTATTATAGTAACACCTCTACCATCAGACAGTATTATAGTAACACCTCTACCATCAGACAGTATTATAGTAACACCTCTAACATCAGACAGTATTATAGTAACACCTCTAACATCAGACAGTATTATAGTAACACCTCTAACATCAGACAGTATTATAGTAACACCTCTAACATCAGACAGTATTATAGTAACACCTCTACCATCAGACAGTATTATAGTAACACCTCTACCATCAGACAGTATTATAGTAACACCTCTACCATCAGACAGTATTATAGTAACACCTCTAACATCAGACAGTATTATAGTAACACCTCTAACATCAGACAGTATTATAGTAACACCTCTAACATCAGACAGTATTATAGTAACACCTCTAACATCAGACAGTATTATAGTAACACCTCTAACATCAGACAGTATTATAGTAACACCTCTAACATCAGACAGTATTATAGTAACACCTCTAACATCAGACAGTATTATAGTAACACCTCTAACATCAGACAGTATTATAGTAACACCTCTAACATCAGACAGTATTATAGTAACACCTCTAACATCAGACAGTAGGATAGTAACACCTCTAACATCAGACAGTATTATAGTAACACCTCTAACATCAGACAGTATTATAGTAACACCTCTACCATCAGACAGTATTATAGTAACACCTCTAACATCAGACAGTATTATAGTAACACCTCTACCATCAGACAGTATTATAGTAACACTCTACCATCAGACAGTATTATGTAACACCTCTACCATCAGACAGTATTATAGTAACACCTCTAACATCAGACAGTATTATAGTACACCTCTACCATCAGACAGTATTAGTATTATAGTAATTCACACCTCTAACATCAGACAGTATTAGTGGTAACACCTAAC